>NW_027062693.1:1332694-1387350 GCF_032884065.1 Artemia franciscana
AGCCGTAAAGATACCTAACCAGAATAACAGAATTAAAAAATTCTCCAGCAAATATTTTGAAATACCGAACAAATTCTTTTGCTTTCTTTTTTGTATGTATGTCTTATGAGCCAAATTTAAAAAACAAAAACAAAAAAAGAACATTGCAAATAAATGAATGACATAGTTTTTCATCAGTGAAATAATCATGCACACTCAGATCAACTTCCTTTGAAAAAAAGCACTTATTCTACTTCAGAATCAGTCTTTCAAATTGCTGCTTTTTAAAACCCGTTTAACCTCAGAAGTTTTACGTAGAAAATCCATAATAGCGTCTCGAATTTAGGACAATTTTCTGTAAGTCATCAGATGCCACAAAATCTCAAAGTCTAAGTACATGACTGCAAAAAAAAACAACAGTTTTTTCCCATCGGGTTCGTTCAGAGGTACGACATTGGAGCCCCACTAGATTTGAAACATTTTTCTTTTCTGCTGGCCACTAAGGCTCTCCAAAATTTCCTTTTTTGAAGGGTTTTGCAAAAATATTCTATTAACAAAAATTCCAATACCCAATGCTATAGACAAGAAAGGTGCAAATCAGATTATATCTAAATTTGGGTTTGACGACGCGTTGGTATCGCACCAACCATTAGGATTTGTAAGAGAATTTCCTGATGATTCGGGGTAAATATTATAAAGGAATGGTGAATATGAAATTTTGAATAGGATTTCGGTTTTTCCATCGGTGTTTCGCAGATTCCGCAAATGCATTCTTTTGTCCATAGACAGACATCAAATCTATGCAAAATCTGTCGAGAGTAGAAAAACTGTTCAGTATGCCGAACTATTTCAATTTCGAATTCCAGTCTCAGTTCTCTTCTGCGATTGGCCGACTTTGTTGACTTTGTGGGAAGATTAAATACAGTTTAATTTTCCCTGATCCACCCAAAAGTTAGTCAGAAAACCTTATTGGATGTATAAACCACTTGATGTGCTATATTGATGCTGTGATCAATTAATATCGTTCAATATGCTTCGGATCAATGCCTTTGTTAGCTGGAGGATTGAGCTGCAAACTCCCAAAAGATACTTTGACGTCACCTTTCATCAGACAATCGTGTGCTACAAAACAAGGATTGGCTCTCAGAAAAAAAACAATATAAAACACATTTTGCATCGAGCAAAACCAAATGAAAAACAAATTTTTTTTCCTTTATTTTCACAAAATACTTCACTGAACTAAACCTAAGAAGAATTGCATCCCTCATTGAACACTCTCAACGCATAGATATGTCACTATAAGTTAACGTAACCTTCATAACTTGATTACATCACAAAAAAAAAAATCTTGACCGTCATATAAGCTACAAAACAAGAATTGGCTCTCAGAAAAACCAATATAAAACATATTTTGCATCGAGAAAAAACCAAATAAAGATAAATGTTTTTTACTTTATTTTCACAAAATACTTCACTGAACTAAACCTAACAAAAACTAGATCTACGTCGCATGGGCAACGTCAGGTGGTGCGGCAACGTTTGTTTGGCTTAGCCGTGTAAAGTGTTGCGAGGGCAACACTTTGGTTCTGTTTCTTCGCTATGATCAGCCGATTATCTCTTACGAGTTCCCTGCATGTCTTACTACTGGAACCAAATTGGTCTTACCATTAAATACACCAGAAACAAATAAGAGGTACACCAACTAGCAAAAGTTGCAAACCCCTCATTACCGAAGATGATTATTAGCTAACAGCCGACTGTAGCTTAAAACTCCCCTATATGTCTCACAATTGGTATCGGCCTATTTTTGGTTTCAGTGTGTACCTTACTACTGAAGTTGTCAACCTCTTTGAACTTTCAAACTGGTATATCTCATGAAGGATCCTACAAAAAAATGGATGACATATACTTTGATCAGCTCATCAAGAGCTATCGACTGCCGTCGAAAAAATATCTATCTGTCTTAGTTTAAAAGTTGACTTTTTTGCCGTAGGCCAAGTTTTTAACTTCATCATTTAGAAAGGAGCAAAGGATAAACTCTAATTTCTTTAACAATGAGAGAACTTTTAAAGTTTAAGAGGCACATCTGATACCATTTCCCTACCGCAATCCCAAGTGCAAAAGCCGAATGATAAACTCAGCTGAAATCACAAACAGAAATGGGTAGAAACAATATATGGCAGCACTTTGGGACCTGTGGAAAAATGCCACTTTTTTGTTTCTGTAAATTTTTCTATTCATCACTCAAAGAAGATATATTGGCTGTAGAGCCGGGTAACTGCAGCATATATTTAACACTGATAGATTTTAGTCCATCTTCAATTTGAAACTGGTGCCCGCCTGCTTGCCTGCTAGAACAGAGCTCACTCGACAGCAAATACATGATTTGATGAAACGAAAGCTTGACTGCATAACTTCAGATAGTTCTCTCTGACATAGGCTATAAAAATCCACTTCACCCACTATAGGCTCTGGCTCAAGAACAAGCAAAAACCATCCTTTTTGGCCCAAGGCAAGAGTTCTACGAAGCTTTCCTAAATACAAAATCATATTCATCAATCCGGCCAATTGTCCACACTATCCGTAAAAACACAGAAGTTAAACCATTACCACCTTCTAGGAATAAACTGAAATCGAGGTGCTAGGAACAAAAAAAGAAGAAAAAAAAAAGAAAAAAGACAAAACCTAAGTGTTGCTCTCGCAACACAATTGCACCTCTCATTGATTACTGTCAACGCGTAGATACGTTAATATAAGTTAACGTAACTTTCATAACTTGATTACTTCACAAAAAAAGATCTTGGTCGTCATAAAAGCTGGAAAAACCAATATAAAACATATTTTACATCGAAAAAAAAAATGAAAAACAAAATGTTTTTTGGCTTTACTTTGACAAAATATTTCACTGAACTGTACCTAAAAAAATTACAAGTCCCATTAATTACTGTCAACGCTTAGATACGTTAGCATGAATTAACTTAACCTTCATAACTTGATTACATCACAAAAAAAAAAAGATCTTGACCGTCATATAAGCTTTTTCTTCTGTAAAGGTTGCCATTCGTTAAGCCGAAGTGCCAGCGCTTATGGGTTCAACTATGGCTAGCTCATCACAGCATCCAGCGTGAAGCAACTCCTAATCTACCGAAGTGAGTATTTATGACGATGGAAATACTGCGTATTAGGATCCTCTATAACCGTCTCATCGCTGGTGTGTCAAAAATAGTGCATGTCGTCAGGGTTGTCTTTAAGTTTTGAGACCCGTTATTCATTTTTAGAAATAAAATCACAGGCAGGCAAGAGAAATTAAGTGCTTTAGATATCAACTTTTTATTTCTAATAATAATCACAGAAGAGCAAAAAGGGCACACAATAGCTGAAAGGGCTTTATCGGTTCTATTATAATTTTCAACTTCAAACATATGTAAATTAGGCTTCTCCATCCATACCACCGTCAGACATAAGAGGCGATTGAGATCAACAGCAAAAACATGAGGCTGTTTATCATATATTCAACAGAACCTTGTAGAAAGTATAAAAACACAAGCCACACATTCTCTATTAAATTAGCTTCACAGGTGACTAGATACACTTTGGACCTGATCAGTTCACCGACCATTTGTGTGAATCAGCATTGTTTGTTATTATGTATCGGGAATTGTAAAAGCTTTTCGAAAAGATAAAAACCTCGAAATAATTTAAAAATCAAATGAAATCGAGAAAATTTGGTTGATAAAACTGATGCGGCAAAATTAGTCTAAAAGATGGAGCAAACTTACTTAAAAGAAGAAACTTAACTTAACTTTAGTATCAGTTTAGCACAAAATGCTATATAGTGCCATTTGAATCAGTCTGTTTATATTCAGGTAAATTTTGCCAAGCGTACCGGACTGTTTTTTGTGTTCCAAGGTTTGCTGTAAATGACAAAAAAATAGAAAAAAAAAAAAATGAGAATAACTGCCTAAGAGCATTTTTCCATAATTCCATATTGGCAAACTAGCTAATAAAAGATTTCAGACAAAAATATTACAAATCCTGCCAATCAGAAAAAAACGCAAAAAAACCCTCAAATTCTCCGGTAACAATTATAAGATTCACAATATTACTCATTGATTAACCCTTGTTTAATTTTGAGAGGCGAATTGTAAAATTTGCTTAAATTTTTAGAGGTCACAATTTGCCATCATCCACTTCTATTACAATCTTCTTCAGTATAGCGCTTTATTATGTTTGCACGATGCTACAAGCAAAAGAAAAGAATACGACAGCCGAATTCGGAATTGGAATAAAGGGGACAAAACTTAGTAGGCTAACCTCTTCGGGGGTGAGAACCTTGCCATCTTCATCAAGACGAAAAGTTTTGCAAAGAACGAGCCTGCTATAAACTGAGTTGAAATCCTTTTCAACTTGACAAACAGCTGCTTCTTCCAGAAACAGCCAAGGATGACAAGGGGTACCTAAAAGTGATTTTCAAATGAAAATAACAAAAAAAAAATTAATAATTCAAGTATAGATATTAGTAGACAGGTGGAAACTAAAAAACTTAAAATTAAAAATGTCCCGCAATTTTGATATCATGCCTTATAAAGCAAGGTGCTTTCGGTACAGCGTTTCATCTTGCTTTTGATTATTCTCTGGCAAAAGCCAACTTAAAAATACTGTTTTTTGTAAAAAAACGGTCGTGTGAGTCCTGCTTTCACAAATCTTGATTCGCATACTTGATGTTACAGAGAAATGATTTAGAGAAAAGAGAAAATTAGATCAGAGAAAAATATTTAGAACTTTTTGCCGAAATGTTTTTTTTTTGTCTGCCAGCTTTCGCAAATCTTGCTTCGCATACTCGATATTAAAGAGAAAAGATTTAGAGAAAAGAGAAAATTAGACCAGAGAAAAGTATTCAGAACTTTTAGCCGAAATGTACTTTTTTCTCTTTGCCAGCTTTCGCAAATCTTGCTTCGCATACTTCATGTTTCGGTGCATCTGCAAAATTTTCAAAATAGGTAAGCTGAAACCAAGCTTATTGTAAAAGCTAGCAGACAAAAAAAATCACATTTCGGCAAAATTTCGACTTAATTTTCTCTGATCTAATTCTATATATTTAAGTTTTCAATAGACTTGTAAAAAACAGCCCCCCTACTTTAGTGCACGGTTTCACTTAGAGGATACTATCTGTCAAACCTATTAGACATTTTTGATTAGTCTATCTCTTGATTAGTCTATTTTTATTTGTCATTTTTTGATTAGTCATTTTTGATTAGTCAATCACTCAATCCTATTAGACATTTTTGATTAGTCTATTACCCTCAATGTGCCTAGAAAACGACAGACATGGCACAAAACTAAATAAATGAAACTTCGCATCTATGCTCCTCTTCCTTAAAAATAAGATTTTAGTGATAGTGATCAGAATACATTTGGGACGCATTTTAATAAAATTTCGGAATATATTATAAACCAAGGCCAAACGACTTCATAAGGTTAAATAAGATAATTCCTAGATCTTGGCGTCAAAAGGTCGTACCTAAGGTTTAATTCGAGGTGGTAGTGACACAAAAATCGCACTCTATAAACAAATGTGCATAGCAAGCAGAGTAATCACAAAAACGGAATGCTACAAATGTAGTATAACACATTTTAAGACCACAAAGTATATCAGTAATCACCACCTGCGAGGGAGGAACACACAAGTCAGAGTTGAGCAATAGGACCCTAGGACTCAACAAGGGCCGAAATTCCGAGAAAACCAAAGAAAATATATTTAACAGTAATTTACAATTTAAAGCTTATTAATTACCTGAAAATTATTTAAGTCAAATTACTTCGAGCAAGTCAAAAACAGACAACAGATGTGCTAAAATTGGGAATAAACATACACGAAGAAACTTAGACCAAAACGAGAAGCACTCTCTCTTGGGAGGGCGCTTCTAATAATAAAATAAAAACGAAGTAAACAACAATAAAAATAAAATAAAGATGTTTCAGTTTGTCTATCACAATTTTATTCTTATCATTTTCACGATTGTTTCGTTTTTAATAAGTCTACAAAAACAAATGACATTTTTAAAGAAAAAAGCAATATGAAATAGATACCTAAAATATTTGGCTTTTTGAGTCCATACTCCAATACTTGCTTCACGGCAGGACAGAGGCATCCTCTGACAAAATCTGCAATCTTCTCAGAAACTGAGTCATCTCCAGCCTTACAATACTGCTTACTTCGCTCATCTAGGAGCTGAACGAACTTGGCTGGAAACCAGCCTCGTAGCCCATTTAACTCTCCTACCCAACAGTGTTCGTCCTTCCGACTTACTATTGTAATTATGTCATTTCGCTTAAATCCAAGTTCATCTTCCTCCGTACGCTCGAAGTCTTAAATAAATATTACATTTAAACAACAAAGACATAAGATCTACACTGTCAATTACACCCGTTGAGAAGACAATTTAACTAACTCCAAAAACTAACATTACATGCAATTCAAAACGACAGTTGGTTGCTGATCTTTATTTTGTATTTCGGTCATTTGATGAGAATAGTATAGTATACCTGACACACCAAAAATCCCAAAGGGTAATGGCCACAAAAAAGGGGAAAAAAGAAGAAAATAACATAAAAAACCATTATAACAATAAATCAAACAATTAAAAAAAATGAAGATTAATACAAGAAAAATATCATTCAAAAACCTAAATATAAATAGAATCCTCTTATTCATCATCCTCATTGTGGGTTCTGCCCCCACGGATAAACCGCACCAGATTCCTAATACTGCTAAAGCAACCATTACTCCCAAAAAATTTTTCACCAACAACACTTCCCACTCATTTACTCCAAAAGCTTTATTTCTCAAATCCCTTGAACCTTCACACTCCCCCAGAAAACACAAAAAAACTTTCTCGCACATCGAACAACTGTAAGGACAATTCTACACTCTAACAATTTCTAAACATCTTTTTTTTTTCTCACGAGTGGCATAAAATTACCTCTACAAGAAACTACCAATTTATTATCATTCGTACATAACACAACTCAATAGTATACTTCCTCTCCCAATATTCTTTTTACCTTAGAATACAAACACAGAGAGTCAGACGTTTGAATAGGCGCTTCCGGTTCTGAAATTATCTAATCAACTAAAAGTAAATGCACCTCCTTAGAAATATCTCCTGCTCCCTTTCCCGACCATAGCCCCCATTCCGTTCTCCTGACATTATACACGAATAGAAAATTGCCTTAATCTGCCCCATCCACGAACGCCTATCTTCTGTCTAGTGTGATGCCCAAAATATGTCAATACTTGCTTATGTGCTGAGTTTTCCAATTGACTGCTGGAGAATGATATTAGATAGCAGACGCAATTCTTTTTGTTCTTTTATTTCAATTTATCATATTGTATATTTGTCAGGGATGTTAATAGAGAAAATCCATATAACAGAAATTTGGTCTGCATAAACAACAAGGCGCTGTCAGCACCCATTAGTGCAAAGAAGGGAGGTTTTGAAGGCGAGGGTATGAGAAGACACTCTAGTAAAGGTTTAAAATTAAAGTTTTAGCATTTCATTTAACATTTTTAATATTTATTAAGGTTTGAATTTATCAGTCCGCATTACTTATGATCTGTACTTTGATTTAAATATTTTACCTGAAACCTGCTCCTATGTAAATATTTCATCACCAAAATTCTCCCAAGAATATTCTTATTCGAATAGAATATTTGATTATGAAACAAATCTAAGCGATTCACCAATCGAACTGTGCCAATTATAACCTCAATAGGATACAATAGCCAATACTTTTCAATTTTGTATGAATTTCTTTTTCAACATTCAACATTGTTGAAAAAGACTTTAAGAGCTAATGTTGCATTAGCATTTATGTTTAAGGTTAAAAGCACCTATTTATGCTGAGGATGAAGATACTGTATTGGTTGATCCAGATCAGTAAATAAGAAGGTGAAAAGTAAAATCATTTTGGGCTAGTATCAACAAGGTATCAACAAGTATCGAAAAGGTCTATGTCAACCCTATTAGGCTGGATAAAAAAAATCTCTACTACTCTTTGAATAAATATGTTTCAGCAGGACATTTATCTTGCTTTATACATAAGTATAGAAAGGTGGGTTAAAAAAGAATTGGATGAAATGGGATTGGAACAATTATGTTATATAAATGATCAAACTATCACATTTTAAATGCTCAAATTTTGAGGGCAAATTCCTTTAAAATTTTGAAAACACATTTTAGGGTACTTTCATAATTACAATTGGGAAAATATAAAATCTACCTCCCCCTACTAGGTCCATAAGAATACTCCTTTCTGGAATACCCCTGCAAATCCTTGCTTTCAAACATTTTCGGGAATTGGCACCCCTGCCGGCATTACACCCAACTTTGACTTTACTCTATCTCTAACCACTACTTAAAGTTATTCAATAAAAAAAAAAAACAATTTTTTTTTAATAACTTAAAGTTATTTAATAAAACAATAAAACGAATTTTTAAAACGGCACTTCATTAGAGTGAATCTCAAACTCTTATACAAATGAGGCTTTGCAAGTCTAAACCTATGAAAAGAAGATGAAAAGATCTAAACCTATGAGAAGAAACCTATGAAAAGAATGAAAAGAAGCTTTAAAATTGACAAACTAAAAATCATAACTAATCACAAAAACAGAAATGAAAGGTTATAAGGAAAGAAGGAGGTGATGGGAGTGAGAGTGAGAGAGAGAGAGAGAGAGAGAGAGAGAGAGAGAGAGAGAGAGAGAGAGAGAGAGAGAGAGAGAGAGAGAGAGAGAGAGAGAGAGAGAGAGAGCAAGAGAGAGAGAGAGCAAGAGAGAGAGCAAGAGAGAAAGCAAGAGAGAGAAAGACAGAAAGACATAAAGAGATAGAAAGACAGAAAGAGAGAAAGAAACAGAGAAAGAAACAAAGAGAGAGAAAGAAAAAGAAAAAGAGATAGAGAGGGATAGGGATAGAGAAAACATTTCTCAGAGTATCTTACATAGCCATCCCTTTGCCAAAGGGCCTTTGGTAGATTAAGGATGAAATAAGAAACAGTAAAGAATGACATCCTAAAGAAACAAAAAATCATCTGAGCATTAATAGGCTAATGTAAAAGCCAAATATAAGATTTACTAGAAGAAAAAGAAAATTATTAGAAAAGTAGTTGATATATTAAATACAAATGATAAAGGCCATTGTAACGCTTTCGAATAAAATTCAAAATTGCCATTATGATGAAACAACCTATGATAAAAATCTGAAGAATAGTGACCACATTAAAAATATGCTAAAGTTTGCCAAAAAAAGGGCTAAAAATTGGAACAACAATTCAACTTTTCTATCCATAAGCAAAGCAAAACCAAAATGTGTATCGAGTTTAATACATTCTTTTTGACGCG
Source organism: Artemia franciscana (assembly GCF_032884065.1). Taxonomy (NCBI): domain Eukaryota; kingdom Metazoa; phylum Arthropoda; class Branchiopoda; order Anostraca; family Artemiidae; genus Artemia; species Artemia franciscana. The sequence goes on from NW_027062693.1 coordinate 1,342,071, forward strand.
TCATACCAAGCACATTTTCTCCATAGAAGTAAGTATTTAATATTCATTTATATTCATAGAAGTAATAAAATTTCATTTATTTGTGTATATACTTCAATTTATCATTACTCCACTTTACTTTTCTGGAGATCTAGATTTTGTATTTTTTTTTTTCTTTTTTTCGTCATTGAAAGCTAATCTTGAAATTTAATAAATTTATTTGGAAAGTTAGTTGAAATAGTTTTGAATAGAGGATGCATCTTAAAAGACGATATACCGACTATATGCCAAAATATATATATTTTGAGTATATATGCCAAGCATTTGGATGAAAACATTACGGCAAATGTGCGTTAATGTTACTGTGTATATATTTCATTTATTTATATATATATATATTTCAGTTTACCATTACTCCATTTTACTTTTTTGGAGGTCTATGTTTTTTTCTTTCGTCATTGAAAGCTAATATTGAAATTGAAATAAAGTTAATAAAATTGTGTAGAAAGTTGGTTGAGATAGTTAGAAAAAGCATACTAAAAGACGAGGAACCGACTATATGCCAAGAATTTTCTAGAGTCCAAAGAGTGTGAAAATTGTCAAATTTGTTTAAGAGGATATTTTGAGTGAAGTACAAATTTTAGATGATAGCTCATCCCCAGTGGCCAATTGATTTCTTGGATACGTAAGTAGAAGTAAATAAAAACATTTTGCTTTTACTCATTCTTTTTTTTTGTAAAAGTTTCAATCCTCAGCGGAATTTCGCTCATCAATAAAATTTATGACAATAGAAGAAAGAAAAAACAATCACAAGCTAAAATGAATTATGCTGGCAATAAAAATATAACGTGCAATGTGTGATAAGAAAGTAAAAGCGTAATAAAACGTGATTGTTATGAAAAATTTACAAACCAACTAATGCTTTTGCTCGTCGACTTTTACATCTTGAAACTGTTGAAAAAACTTCAATATCCTTTGAATGGGAGTCAAGTGAAAAATCTGGCATGAGAGAGGTTTTTGCCAAATTTGGTTCATCTGTCAGGAAATGACGACCAATTTGTAATATAGCCTCTCGTAAATTGACTAGTATCTCTAGAAGATAAACAACTTTAGCAACAAAATCTGACACACTGAAATGTTTATAAATTCTTCTACTTCTCCTCTTATAATTCTTCTCTTATAAATTCTGTACTATAAGTTTTAAGTTCTCATCTGCATGTTTCGTCAAAACCCTTTGGTAACCCTGAGGACTTTTTTATAACAATATTTTCTGACAATGGCAACAACAATTGAGGAGAAAAATATCACCACCACGTTTGTCACCTTTTGGTAATATTCCTTTTGTAAAATTCGGAACTTTAGTTATAACAATAATCTAGATATCAGCAAAAACATTGAGGAGATATTGATGAGGTTGTTTTTATAGAAACATTTTCAGACAATGGCAACAACAATTGAAGAGGAAAATTTTTGCCACCAGATTTTTCACTAGTAAAAACCCCTTAGTTAACAATGAGGATTTTTTTATGACAATATTTTAGATACCGGTAAAACCATTGAGGAAAATAAGGATTGCTACAACGTTTTCACTCCTTCGTATAAACCACTTTGAAACAATGAGGACATTTTTATAAGGGTATTTTCAGATAGTGGCAACAACTATTGACTGGAAATATGTTACCACCACGTTTTTCCTTTTTTGTTAACAACCCTTTGATAATATTGAGGACTTTTTTTTACAACACTATTTTAGATACCAGCAAAAATGATGAGAAGAAAATGTTTGCCACTTCGTTACCAAGTTATCGCAAAAGCTGTTTGGGTAACATTAAAGTTTTTTTTTGAAAGATATATCCCGGTAGTGTCAAGAGCAATTGAGGAGAAACATATTTGCCACCAGATTTTTCATCTATCCTTAAAACACACTTAAATTCATTTAGAGTCACAATATGATTCCAAAATTACAAACCCCATAATCGTTGCGACGATTAGTGTCCTCTAAAATCTCACATAATTAACACTTTATGATCTATTAACCTATGTTTTTATTTGTATATGTCAGCTATTGCGACAATATAACTCAAAATGTCCCCCCTCCCCAGGATTTGAAAAAAACTTTTTTTGTATTTCACTGGAAAAAAAAATAGAAAAATTAAAATAAAATTGCCATCTCTACATTTTGAAAAAATATAATTTGTATCTTCGTTAAAAAATTAGGCAGAGATAAGAGGTAGTAATACTTTAGCTAGTTCTTTAAATTCTGGAGAAGATCAAACCTCCGTAGAGCAGCAAAGTGGGGCTTATAAAATCCCATATACTTGTGGAAGCTCTTATGTGGGACGTACAAACCAGAATTTAAAAATGAGATTGCTATAACATAATTATTCTATTTCATCGTCCTTAAAGCGAAAATTCCAAACCTGAAGATTGCACGTCGGCTCCATCAGAACACATTTCTAATTATCCAATGATTTATGTTGTTTGAGAATGTTTCTTTGATTTCTAAGAATCAAGGTATAAAGCAAATTTTCAGGGAAACAATCGAAATTAAAAAAAAAAATATTCAAGAATAATTCCATAAACAGAGATACAGGTGAATTTGGAATGAATTCAATTTATGATAATTTACTGAGGCCAAGTAAAGTAAATCTCATTTCACCTAAGAGCTATGACCTCTGTCCACCTGATATGTTAGATAAATCTAAGAAGCGGAACCAAAAGGGTCAAGGAGATTTGCCTCCGTTGTTGCATTGAAAAAAGAAGAGCAATAACCTATATGTAATTAGTTTATTGGGTATACGTTTTGTTTGTTTTAATCGGTGTCATTTAGTTTTACTACTGATGATGGACACCGTATATGTGTTCAAAATATCCAGTTAAATTTTTTTTATTTATTTCACTGTCAATTAAAAGGCTTCATCCCTAGATTGAACTGTTATATCTTAGTTCGTAAGGCAGGCATATTTACTTATAACAAAAACGTTCGTAAAAAAAAAATCTAGTTGCATTTTCAAATAACAAAAAATTGGAGGGCAACTAGGCCTTCTCCCCCACCCTTTTTTAATCAAAATCGCCCGATCAAAACTATGAGAAAGCCATATAGCAAAAAAAATAAATTAATATGCAAATTTCGTTTCATTTATTCGTGTATGGTGAGCTAAAATTAAAACATGCATTAATTCAAAAACGTTCAGAAATTAAATAAAAAAAAGTTTTTTTTAACAAGGAGCGACTTTAAAAGAACATAAATTACTCTGTATATGAAAGAAGTTGCCCCCTCCTCAACGCCTCACTCTCTACACTTAACTGTTTTATTTGTTTCAAAAGTAGAGTTGTGACAAAGCGCAAAGAGCGGGGCGCTGAGGAGGGGACAACCCCTTACATATAGAGAATAATTCCAATTTGTTTTAAGAATTAATGTCGCTTCTTACTTGCAGTTAAAAAAAAAAAAAAAATTATTGAATTATAATAGGAGCGATGAAGAATTACCAAATGGAAAAAATACATGAAGCAGATAGCAACATTGGTAATTCAAGTAAATCGGTACAATACCTGTAGTTTTGACATTTTTCGTCCTCAAATCTTCACTATCGAGATCCTTACCGAAAATGAAATTTTGAAAATTGGACTTAGCATTCCTAAATTTCCTTCTGCTCAGTCTCTCCTTTGGAAATGTCGAAATTTTTTCGGGATTACCAACTAACGCTCCCTGCTCTGATAATAAATGCGCAATATATCTTCTTCTTTCAATTTCAACTGCAGTTTCATCTAATTTCAATGTTTTATCAGCAACCTTAAAAATGTGTATGTATATATTTCGACTAATGAACCATAAGTAAAAGAGTGTAGGAAAGAAAAAGAAAATAGAACAGAAAAGTCAGCCCTAAAAATGGAGGAAGGATAGCAGAGTAATAAATTAAATTATGAGCATAAGTAATATACAAATTAAAACTATAAATATTATAAAATGATTATGACTGATAGTAATAATTAATCACTTAATTCAGTGTTTTCCATTACAATTAATAATGAATCAATCAATAATTGAATCATTATTATTTTTTATTACAATAAGTATTATAATCACAATACACTCTCGATTATTCGCTTTGTAGATTATCCGTACTCCTCCAACAAACTAAATTATTTTAAGAAACACAAATTGGTTACTTGCACAAAAAGAATACTGTGTTACCCATTGGCCAAACTGTTATGGAAATCATAATAATGTGATTATAATCATAATTAAATAATTCAAAGTAAATAAGACATGCTAAAAAAAAAGTATCATTTTCCACATATTACGTCTAATTTAAGATTTAAACACGCGACTCGTCTATCCAGGGTTGTCATGTCACCTATTCATGTTGATAATTTACTGTATTATAAAATATCAAATTTAAATCATTATCAATTTATTATTGTTCAAAGTCTTTTCAGTCGCCATAGGAATGTCTGGGAGGGTAAAAGAATATAATTAAACTTAAATAGCTTAAGAGAATCAAGGCAACAGTGACAAGCGCGGGAAAGCCCGACATAGAGGCATGGATATGCTGATCCTTCTCAGGGGCATAATTTGCAATGAGGCGGGGGGCAACTGCCCCCTCCAGACTCAAGTTTGCCGCCCCAAGCTGAAATTTAGTTTTAACAAAAAAAAAAATGTCAAAGTTCAGAGAGCTCTGCATAATTCAAGTATCAGGAGAAACAGGTCAGTTTTCTTGACTATACCTTTGCCTTTATGGTAATATACGACTCATTTTTCAGTTTTCACTATCATTTTCACTTGATTTGGAAAAATTGGTTCCAAATTTATCTCCTTCCAAAGGATTTTGACGAAATTAGCGCCACTGATCCCTCCCTTAATCGTGTTATATACGAATGGCTGGGTAATTTCAGGATATTCACAAATAACAAAGATCGTAAGGCTGTTTACTGTAAGGCCGATGGACAAAGGCCATATACCTAAGATAACCCTTGAAGTTGAAAGTTTTATAAACAAGCTGATCAAGAATATTTTACGCAAGATGTTTAATATAATATTTAATAACTTGATTCTATTAAGCCAACATTTTACATAAAACCTTAGTAATAATGAGATTTACATAACTTGAAATATCTTAAATAAGAAATGCTTTGATCGATGAATCGTAAATAAAACATTCAAGATGTTGTTATTACAGTTTTCCAAAGGAGACCCATCATCAAGAAGGGAGCAAAGTACGGTTTCAAGAATCACTTAAACCAATATCTATCGTCATGATATTTTAGGTTCTCTTTTTAATGCGAGTTCCCTCTCACATGTTCTCTATCTTGTCCTTCTTTTTCAAGATTTTAAAATCTACCATTTTTCTTCAATTCGCGTTTACTATGATATTGAAAATTTTTACTTGGTTCGGCATTGTGGAGTGACATGCATGAGAAGTGTAGCATAAGTGGAAGACAGTAACAATCGGCAATTAAAGGGATAAAATTAACCTTGCACTTGATGCCCATTTAATTGGACAATCTGTCTTGGCTTTTTCTACAATTGGCCATGACTTGAAATTTCCAACAACTATTCCCTTTTCAATTCAAAAATCAACGGACTCGGTCGAGGCCATTTGGTTTTAGTAATAAATTCGTTTTAGTTAGACCGATTTAGTTTTAAGATTTAAAATTAGAGAGCCGTTGGAGTTAGATATGATTAAGATAGATAATTCTTATCGTGTGGCTAAAGATATTCGCTTTATCTAAAACCTTTCCCTTTTTTCTAGAATTTAAGCAATGTTTGATATTTTATTTTTTGTTACGTATCTAATTCAGATATGATAGAGAGCTTATTGCAAATTAATGCTTTGTTTCATTTGTTGACACATTTTTAATTTCTTTCGGCAATTTCCTTTATGTAGATAGATAGACAGATAGATTTATTTTCATATAAAAATACAATAATATTATTACAATCTACAAATCCCCAAAAAGGCTACATGGCCTGTAAGAGAGGAATTATGAAACAAATCTCAAAAATTAAACTATTAAACATTTAAACACATAACACGTAAAGCATTTGCTTCATAAAAATGGAAAAAAATAAACAAAAGGAAAGTCAGTTCATTAATTAAGCTTTTTAAAACTGTAATCAATCACAAGATCGTTAACTATAATAATAATAATAATAAATCAATAAGAAAATTGGATAACGCTATAAACGTATTTTATAAAATCCTCAATTTTGAGAGAAATAAAAAAATAAATTGGATTAAAGCCCTATTACAAATACGGTGAAGTAGACATGTCCTTAAGACTTTAGATACAATCTTTTAACATCTTAATGATACCAATCAATACCTCCGCATGTGAGATGTAGACGCTGAATGCAGACGTAAGGATAAACTTGCAGCCCTGAAATTAAATACCCACGCCATATCGCTGCTTACCTCCTCAAATACAGTCGCTAACATGAAACTTCTCCAATGTTTCAAAATCAAACAAACAATACTCACAAAAATTCTGCTCTGGCAGTTTCGTTGACTAGGAGATTTGTCATGAATGGGTCATCAACGTGCCGCAAAGATAATCTTCGGTAGCTAAATTCATGGTTTAAGGTCACTTACCAAACAGATCAAGAGAAAACTTTCCTCTTTACCACTGGTCTTCTTCAGTTATAAGAAATCCGCTAGGCATACAGAAGGCATATCAGCCCACTTGGAAAGAAGAAGGCTGCAAGACAACCTTCATGGACAAACGGAAATTAAGTAAGTAGTAAACTGAATTAACCATTGTTGTAAATTGGTGAATTGGCTTGGAGATTTCTAAGGAATGGGTCGTCAAAATCTCTCGAAGATCATGTTCAAAAGCCAAATTCATGATCCAAGGTCGCTCTCCAAAGAGGTCGACAGAAAACTTTACTCCTTACCACAGATCTTCTTCAGTTACCAGAAAAAGGCTATGGATACAGAAGGCGCATCCACAAATTATGAAAGAAAACAACCTTCAAGCACAGACAGAAATTAATTAAGTAGTAAACTGAATTAACCATTGTAATAAATTGATGAATTGTCTTGGATACTTCTGAAGAATGGGTCGTCAGTGTCTCCCGAGGATCATTTTCGAAAGCCAAACTCATGATTCAAGGTCACTCTCCAAAGAGGTCGAGAGAATACTTCACTCCTCGCCAAGAATCTCCTTCAGTTAGTAGAAAACCATTACGCATACAAGAGGCATATCCGCACACTTGGAAAGAAGAAGACTATAAGACAACCTTCAAGTACTGACGTAAATTAAGTAAGAAGAAACTGAATTAACCATTGTTGGAAATTGGTGAATTGGCTTGAAGATTTCAAAAGAATGGGTAGTCAACATTTCCCGAAGATCATCTTCAAAAGCCAAATTCATGATTCAAGGTCGCTCTCCAAAGAGCTCGAAAGAAAACTTCACTCCTCGCCACAGGCCTTTTTCATCTAGAAGAGGACCATTAGGCATACAGAAGCCATATCCGCGCACTTATAACTAAGGAGGCTACAAGACAACCTTCAAGGACAGATGAAAATTAAGTAAATTGAATTAACCACTGTGAAGAAACATGTTCCCTTTTTTGAAAAGTAGCAACTCGGGATTTTATTATTCTACCAGCCTAAACGACTTTAATGCTGAAAGTGCTCGTTCCTTACTCAATTTTATCCCGTGTTGAGCGAATACTCGTGTTTCTTTGAAAAAGCAATGACCAGGACATAAGCCGTTCCTGTACTATACTGTCGATCGGAAGAAGAGTTTTCTTCATAACTTTAGTATGCCCTGAAGTTCTAATAACATACCACAGACAACACAAAGACGGAACGTATAGCCTATGTGTTTTTTTCTACATGAAATATAATAAAATTACGTATTTCTCTATTGGATCAATCAAAAGTAAATCAATGCAACATACACTGAACAAGTACCTCTAAAATGATAAAGGATCAAAAAATGAAAGTGATATGAAAATACACAAAAAAGGGTGCGACATTTCAATAGGATTGTGAAAACTAACACAACCAACTTTTTCTCCCCTAATCATAATAAGTCTAAACTTTTATTACCGACTGAAATCTTACCCCGTTTTATATATATTTTTTAACTTGTTCCAGTAATTAAATTTGTATAGACCATTTTTAGGCTTCTTTTGCACTAGTTTTTAATCCTTGTCCATTCATTTGGTGGTTTCTGTTTTGTTTTTGTTCTCTCTTAAATAACATAAGAAGCGAATTCGCCTCTATTAGAGCTTGTTGCAGTCTTTTGATTTCTAGGCTTCTTTTGTACTAGTTTTTAATGCTTGTCCATTGTTTTGGTGGTTTCTGTTTTGTTCTCTTTTACTTGATATAAGAAGCGAATTCGCCTCTATACGAGCTTGTGGTAGTCTTTTCAAAAAAGTCTTGTGATTTCTAGGCTTCTTTTGTACTAGTTTTTAATCCTTGTCCATTCATTTGGTTGTCTCTGTTTTGTTTTTGTTCGCTTTTACTTGACATAAGAAGTGAATTCACCTCTATTAGAGCTTGTGTAAGTCATTTGAAAATCTTTTTATTTCTAGGGTTTTTTTTAACTAATTTTTAATCCTTTTCAATTCATTTGGTTGTCTCTGCTTTGTTTTTGTTCGCGTTTACTTGATACGAGAAGTGAATTCACCTCTATTAGAGCTTGTGATAGTCTTTTGAAAAGTCTTTTGATTTCTCGGCTTCTTTTATACTAGTTTTTATTGCTTTTCTATTGTCTTGGTGGTTTCAGTTTTGTTCTCTTTTAATTGACATAGAAATGAATTTTTCTCTATTAGAGCTTGGGGTAGTCTTTTAAAAATTTAAACTATCTTTGCGTGAAACAAAAAACATTGGAAAATCCTATGAATTAAATAGGGAGAAATTAAAAAAGAGATTTAGTAAAACATACCAATCATCAAAAAGCACGCAAAGCAAGTTCGAAAGAAATATCTTTGAGAAATCATACTTCTATGTCACAGTATATCAAGTAAGAATTATTGATATGCATTGTGTTTTAAGTCAATGAAAAACTCAATTGTGTATTTTTACAGCCTATTAATGATGTAAAACTAAACAGAGCAGAGTAAAAAAAAATTAAAAATACAAAAAGTTAGCACCAAAAGAGAAAGAACCAAAAAAAAGAAAAAAAGACACCGATGTAAAAGGACATCCAGGTCATCCAAAAAACTCAACAAGTTCGAAATAAACATTTTGGAAAATTTTAGTTGAAGTCAACAGGCAAGATAGAAAATCTTACCTACTGTCTTTTAAAGCAGAAGAGATTGAAAATGAGAAATTTTGTACGTTCTCAGACATAATGAATTAAAGCAACAGAACCACCAACAATACATAACGTAACTAAACTTCGAAACAAAAATAGTGTTTTGATTCTTAAAAAAAAATCAACTGTGGCAATTCAGAAAACGTTGTACTACTTTGGGCTTCTAACTCATTATTTCAAAAATTTTCAAGCTCGCTCCAACCCCCCCCCCCCCCCATTGTCTGTATTTTACCTAATAGAGGACTTTATTCGTTCCCATTCATAAAGTGTTTTGTTCTGTTACTAGGTTCTGAGAGCCGCTAAGTGCACAAACAAACTTATGGATCATTTTTGCCTTAACTGGTATGCTCCAGTAAATCAAAGCATTTACCGGATTACTTCAGTAAGATCTCAAAAAGAGATCATTTACAAGCATTTCTAAGACTCTTACTACATTGCTTTGATCATCCCAAGAAATAACAGGAAAAATTGGTAATTTGTCAGATTTGCTGATCATTGAGCTTTTATGACAGTAGGATTGTTGGTTTATTCTTTTTTGAGGACCCTAAAACTTAACAGTCGGAAAGGAAAGTGGTAGGGTAAACCATTCTCCTGTTTAGAAGTAGCTAACAGGGAGAAGAAGTTTGCTAAAAACTATCAAAAACAATAGTTTGCAGAGAACATATTATTAGAATTCATAGGCCTACTATTGGCTTACCTTAGCATTTTGCAGGCCAACTTTAAAACAAATGCCGAAAGCAAAACTAAATACCTTTAATAAATCATACGGGTTTTCTGTCGAATTTACTAAGTTCGACACTGCACTAAATATGTCACCAGAATTTTGTCTCGCCCGTAAAAACTCTTCTTGTGACCGTAGCAGCATCAAAGAGAGCTTGAACATAACAATGCTTCCGTACAAAAAGAAATTATCCCAGAGTAACAGCAGCTGACGAAACGGCAACACTGACGAGAAAATGGTTAAATACCAGTTGACGGTAACTAGACTTAACTCAATGTCATGCTCTTTTAGTACGGTGTGTAACGACGGTAAGTGAACAGCAACTAAGTCTCGAAGAACACGTTGATCTGCTTGGACACCTGAAAATAGCTGGAATATCAGGTCAAAATCTTCTAAGATTTTGCACTTAATTTTTTTTAATTTTTTTTGCACTTAATTTTTTTTTAACAAATGTGCAAATACTAACCGAATTTTCGGAGTCAATAAGGACAACAAAGCTGGTACATGTGGTACTTTGACAGTCAACCACAAAATTATGGAAATTCCTATATGCTAACAAATTTTCCATTTGATAGGGTTCCACAAACGAACTTATACCCAGGATCTAACCACGATTCTCAGCGCCGCACAAAAAAAAAAAACTTCCAAGAAGTTATCTGCAACCAAAGTTGAATCTAATATTATATTTTCGAGCTTATTTTCCATCCTTTCATTACCCCCCTCGCCCCCCCCCCCCCCCAGCTATTAGCGCCTTCACAAATGCAGTCATTCGCTATACTCGTTGGTAACAGAATATTAAAATAATTTTCATTTATAAACAAAATTATCGCAATCCGTTAATTTTTTTTTTCATTTTTCAATTTATTTTCAATTTATTAAATATAAATAACTTATTAGTTATTTTATTTATTAACTGCGCCCTCTACTTTATTTAATAAAAATAAAATTTCAAAAATTGCAAAATGATAATGACCTTAAGGCCTGCATTAATTCTTTGAAAAGGAGCATCCGGAAATTGAGGACCGCACAGGAGGCTCTGGACGTTACGGAATAACTAATAGGGGAGGGTCATGATCCAAAATCAACATCTGAACATTTTAATTGTTGTTCTGAGACGAGAATTAAGGCACGGTGACACATCTCCAATTTAGTATGTTTGCATATTTAATTTCTAATTAATAAGGTGATAATAGCAATTTATTTACTTTCACTCTAAAATCAATTTTGATCTAATGATTCCCTCTTGGTAAAAGTGAGTAACTGAAGGTCTCTCCCTGTATGTTTTGCGAATATGCCATCAATACAAGTTATATTTCTTGAGAGGACATCAAGAGCAGGATGGTTGGAGGCGGGGTTATATCCATGGGAATTCAAGTTTATTTCAAGAGGGGGGGGATTCATCGGGGGATGAGCCTATTGACACAAAAATAGGCAAATTATACGAAAAATGTGGTTGAAGACATATAACATTCACACTGGGACTTCTCCCTTGAGGACACCACCCCGTCCCCACCCCTTCCGGTTTCCATATTATTAAAGTTAGAGGAGAAAAAAAATACTCCAGAATTTCGGTCTATTCTATAATCACAAATTACAATCAAACGTTCTTCACATGGCAGCTCAGACAAAAGCAATTTTTTGCTAAGGGTCATCGGCGCAATTTTTACCAAGGCTTATCGAACCATCAACAAAGGGAAAAAGAGTACGAGTTTCAAACGAACTTGTTATCGATGTGTACGAATAACAATAAATGCTGGTCGTACATATTAAAGCTAAGCCAAGAGAATACAATGTATTATTTTCAGGTAAGCAGTTTGAATAATATGTTTAATATATTTTGTGAAATATCTAAGAAATACTTTTTTTTTGTCAAGACCCATCGAACCATCAACGAAGGATGAAAAAGTACGAGTTTCAAATGTGCTTGTTACCGATGTGTATGACTAATAACAAATATTAGAAATACAAATCGAAGCCAAGCGAAGACAATGAAATATATTGTTTTCCAGTAAGTGAATTTCATAATATGTTTATGGTAATTTGTGAAGTATCAGCCAAATGCAACTTTTTCATCAAGGATCATTGAACCATTAACAAAGGAGGAAAGAGTACGAGTTTCAAGTGAACTTGTTATCGATACGTATGACTAATAATAAATATCAGTCATGCAAATCGAAGCTAAGCCAAGAACGAAATACATTATTTTCAGGTGAGTAATTTGAATAATATGATTAATGTATATTGTGATGCATCGGACAAATACTTTTTTGTTTGTCAAGACTCATCGAACGATCAACAAAGGAAGAAAAAGTACGAGTTTCAAATGCACTTGTTACCGATGTGTATGACTAACAACAAATATTAGTCATACAAATCGAATCTAAGCAACCACAATGAAATATATTGTTTTCCATTAAGTGAATTTCCTAATATGTTTATGGTAATTTGTGAAGTATCAGCCAAATGCAACTTTTTCATCAAGGCTCATTGAACCATTAACAAAGGAGGAAAGAGTACGAGTTTCAAGTGAACTAGTTATCGAATTGTATGACTGATAATAAATATCAGTCATGCACATCGAAGCTAAGTCAAGAGCGAAATATATTATTTTCAGGTAAGTGAATTTAATAATATATTCAATGTATTTTGTGAAGTATCAGACAAATACAATTTTTCTCAATTAGGCTCATCGAGTCATCAACCAGGGAGGAAACGGGATAATCTTCGAATAGCCGTGTTGTCAATGTGTATGAATAACTATAAATATTGGTCATAAACATCAAACCTAACCCAAGAGAATGAAAACTATCATTTTCATGTAAGTGAATTGTATAATGTTTTAAATCTTAATTTTAAAATATTTCATGAATGCACATTTTTTCTTTTCTAGGCTCAACAAAACATAAAGGCGAAAACAAAATTAAAAAAGGTTTATCGACGCATATGACTACTAGCACATTTGATAATAAACACCGAAACCAACTCACATCGATTGTCTGTACTATTTTCAGGTAAGTTAATTTTACAAAATTTTTAAATTAGGCTGAATTGTGAGGCAATGACGAATGAAATTTTCTTTTCCAGACTCAGAGATAAAGCAACCAAGAAAGAAACAGAATGAATGTCCTTTTATTGAAGCATGCGAGCAATAGTACGCACAACTTATATTTGCGGTAGTTATGCCAAAGTAAGTTAATTATGCCGATCAGTTTCAAGTAAGTTAATTTTATGCCATATTTACCATAAATTTTTGAAGAATAACACAAACACAAATTTTCTTTCCTAGGTGCATCGAATTATCGACCAAGAAAGAAACACGATGAGTTCGAAAACAGTTGTTACTGAAGTATCCGACTATTGCCACACATCAGTCGTATGCATCGAAAAAAGCCACGAAGATGGAATTTTTTATTTTCAGGCAAGCGATTTTTACAATATACTTAATTTCAACTGTCAGTAAATGACGAATTATTTTTTTTTTCATTAACTGAATCATCTACCAAGGAAGAAAAAAAGTTAAAAAAAAACTTTTATTCAAGCATGTGACCAACACGCATTAGTCACAAATATCAAAATTAAATCGACAAGATCAAAAAGGGACAGGTAAGTCAATATTATAATAAGCTTCCTAGATGAAATTGTTAGCAAAATGAATCAGCTTCTAGAGGTTTTGCGAGTTCAGAGTGCCAGTATAGGTTTGAAAATCAATATTAAGAAGACTAAGTCACCAAGGCTAAGAATAACGGAAGACGCAAAGGTGACGTTAGGTAGCCAAAGGATTGATCAGGTGGACAACTTCACTAACCTTGGTAGCATTACGAGTAAAGATGGTGGGAGCAGTGAAGGTGTTAAAAGTAGAATAGCCAAGGCTCAGGGTGCTTCTTCACAGTGGAAGAAGTTTGGAAGATTAGGAAGATATGTCTGCAAATAAAGATTAGAATATTCAAAGCTTCAGATTTCATAATGAGATTTTATGCAAGTCCTTTCATTCTCCTAAAATACACTGGCCTTTGAACTCCTCAATTTTAAAATATTTGTATTTTTCATTCTTAAAATTTCTGCAATAAACCTTAAAAGATTTGGAAGCATTCTCAAATACAGGCACTTGAAGTGAAAATGAACGGAATTTCCATCGTACACCACTCACTCTCATTTTTATGCTGAGTTTTTATGTACATCCATCCTCTCCCTAGAATAAGATGATATTAAAGGGTAAAAACCACCCGTTAACAACAAAATGGAAATAAAAAAACATTTAGAATTAACTATTCATGCTCAAACAAAATACTCTTACCAAGCAACGAGGTTGAATAATATGAAGCAGGTAAATATTCTTCTAATATAGAGCACATAATCCAGAATGCGTCCTCTTCTTCAAGAACTAGAAGCAAACACGAAGCTACTGTCCCCATTCCTTGACAATATCTTGACGAAAAGAAAAGTAAAATTAGTATTTAAACTTCAAAACTCTGGGGATGACCAGTCTTTAAAATGACAATTAAGAAAACTAAACGTTAACTACTCGATTTAAAAAAAAAGAAAAAAAAAACAAAAAAACTGCCAACTTTTACGTGCATTGACAGCTAGACTCAGCATACTATATAAACATCACTGGTAAAACGTTATGTCAATACCATGCTTACCTCTCCTCGAAATAGCAATTAATAATAACAGTGCTATTATACGATTATATTACCAAATATATATTGTATTACCAAATAGCAATTAATAATAACAGTGCTATTATACGATAAAATTACCAAATATATATTGTATTACCAAATAGCAATTAATAATAACAGTGCTATTATACGATTATATTACCAAATATATATTGTATTACCAAATAGCAATTAATAATAACAGTGCTATTATACGATTATATTACCAAATATATATTGTATTACCAAATAGCAATTAATAATAACAGTGCTATTATATGATGAATTGAGGAGATTGAGGAAAGACAATATGGTATTGCATGAAAAAACTACCAGTATTGAGGGGGAGAGGCATTTAAGAAGTGCAAAGGGGGCTGGTCACCCTCCGATCACTCTTTGATAGAATAAGCATCAGAGTTTAATTGAACATTTATTCACCTACTAATCCACTCATTCTTTCACATACAATTTTGCCACCACATAACATAAAGGAATTCATCACGAAAGCTTTTCCCAAACATACTACGCTCGCTACTTCCTAAAAATCGGGTTGGTCCAGTATATTAGCACTGTTCTAAAAGCTCTTAAAGAAAAACAATGACATTTTCAGTCATGTTTGAACGAAACCTTATGAAAAAAAGACATATTATTAGAAAAAAAATATAAGAACATATAAATTTTGGACTTTTGGAATACTCTTGCAAACATGCCTGGGTATTGGCATAAAAGCTTCAAAACATGAAGGGCAAGTCAGTGGTAGCCAGAAATCATTTTCAGAAAATTTATGAAAAAATCAATCGAGAACTTGTCTTAGATTCTGTAACAAGAATAATAAGGATTTAAAACCTTAAATATTGGCAAACTGGATCAAATAACCTGACTCGTGATATTTTACTTCATTCACGGAATTATGTAAAACTAAGCACTTTACTAAAACAAACCGACGCAGCAGAACAGGGGTAAGGAGCAGTGGCGTAATTTCGTCAAAATCCTGGGGGGGAGGTAAAGTTGGAGCCAATTTTTCCAAATCAAGCGTAAATGACAGTGAAAACTAAACAATCATCCATATATTACCATAAAGGCAAAGATATACTGAGGAAAACTGACTACTTTCTCTAGATTATAAAAAAAAACATGTTTTTTTAACTGCAATTAAGGAGCGACACTAATACTTAAAACGAACAGAAATCATTCCGTATATGAAAGAGCTTGTCACCTCAAGAACGCCTTGCTCTTTACGCTAAAGTTTGACTCTTTCTCAAAACTCTACTTTTAAAAAAGATAAAAAACTTTAGCGTAAAGAGCGAAGCGTTGAGGAGAGGACAAACTCTTTCATATAGTTTTAATGATGCTTCTTACTTCCAGCTGAAAAAACTTTTTTTAAATAATGCTAGAAAATCCTGTGCCCCCTTCATGGAAATTCTCTTCCCTCATGATAAATTCCTCCATGGAAAGATCCTCCGACATAACCCCCTCCCCCCGACCCACCCAACTTCCATTGCAAAAAAAAATCCCCCTGGAAACATCTGTACACTTCCCAATAACCATTACTATATACAAACAATGGTCAAAGTTTGGAACTTGCAACCCCTCCTCCGGGGATTGGGGGACTAAGTTGTCCCCAAAGACATAGTTATTAGTTTTTTGACTATGCTGAACAAAATGGCTATCTCAAAATTTTGATCCTGTGACTTTGGGGGAAAATGAGCGTGGGAAGGGGCCTAGGTGTCCTCCAATTTTTTGGTCTCTTTAAAAGTGCACTGGAACTTTTAATTTCCGTTAGAATGGGCCTCTATCGACATTCTAGGACCACTGGGTCGATACGATCACCCCTGAGAAAAAAAAACAAATAAACACGCACCCGTGATCTGTCTTCTGGAAAAAAAATACAAAATTCCACATTTTTGTAGATAGGAGCTTGAAACGTCTATAGTAGGCTTCTCTGATACGCTGAATCTGCTGGTGTGATTTTCCTATTTCGTATTCTCCTATTTTCTAAAATAAGGCAAATTTTCTCAGGCTCGTAACTTTTTATGGGTAAGACTAAAAATACGATTACAGCATACAGCATAAAAATACGATTATTTTGATGTAGCTATTGGTATCAAAATTCCGTTTTTTAGCGTTTCCGTTACTATTGAGCCAGGTCGCTCCTTACTACAGTTCGTTACGAAAAACTATTTGATACTTGAATTATGCAGGCTCATCTTAGTTTTGACGAGAATTTTTGCAAAAAAACAAATTTCAGCTGGGGGGAGAGGGGTAAACTGAGGTCTGATGGGGGAAAACTTGTTTCTGGAGGGGTCTATTGCCACTCCTGCCCCATGGCAATACGCCCCTGGATAGAAGTAGAGAAGTCCTCAAGTAGCATATAGAAAAATAAAAGGTTAATTTATATGGCTTTCAATAGTATTGCAATAGCCATGAAATAAATAAATTTTAGTACCAGTTTTCAGTAAAACTCCAGTTTCTCAGGATTCTACGGCTATAGCAAAGAACTGCGAGTCATTCTATTTTAAGCAGGATTGCAGATATATGATGCAGGAGTTGCGAAGCAATAATTTTTGTTCGTTTATAAGTTTCAACTTCGCTCTTTAATACCATCAAACTTACAAATACATTTTTTTCTAGCTTACGTAAAGAAACAAAAAAAAATTGCTAAAATATAGCATTAAACATAGGCTAGGCTTCCTCTTCTATAGTGATATTCAAAATTGGGCAAATACAGAAGAAGAAGCAGCTATGTGGAGGGCTTTAATCAAGTTTAAGCAACAGACTTAGTCAATTGGCTGGTTGCCAAACATCGCCTTTTCATATCTATTTATTCGTAATTTATAAGACTTTGTCTTCATAATGTTTATTTCTAAACCTTATATTTGGACTCAAAAAACTTTCCGAAAATTCACTCATTTCAGCAGTACTTTCATTTCAATGAAGAGGAATCATCCCACATTTACCTCAAAGATCTCTTCACCTAGAATGCTGAAAAACTGTCTCCAAAAAAAATCCCTAATAATAAATAAATAAATGTATAGATAATTCTCAATCCTTCACAATTTAATTAGTAATACCTGTAATGAATAGAATTCAATGCCACAATTAGATTGTTACGAAACTCACTAATTAAGAGAAAACAAATAGAAGTCAAGAAAAAAATAATCTTTGACAAATTATTCTGAAAAGGCAATCCTCGAAATCGAGTTGCTCTATAAACAAACTACCGACAAAAAGTATTCTCGTGGGGGAAATCCAAAGGATCTTTTTTTCACTTTGTTGATTTTGGGCCTAATTCACTTCAATATTAACCTTCTAATAATGAAAAGAGGGAAAAACAATAAAATATTCAAAGAGTTGGGAATTTATTTTCAAGTGGGGATTAATCCATCGTCATAAGCACGTTTTACGCTGGATCAATATAAGCAATTTACCTACCATAAAAAAAATAGCATTCATGAGTTAAATCGACATTAATACTAAGGAAGGGAAATCAAAATTATCTAGGTTGAAGGGTTGACGCACAGATAAGTATATCTTTAAGCATAACGATCTTAAATTTCTTACATTTATTAGGGGATTTTTCCCTAATAAATGCCAGGTTGTCACATAAAAAAAATTAAAGTTACCTCTGGTTTAAATTATAGAGAGGACGGGAGACTATTTCTTTTTTTTCTTTTTCGCCGAGATTTAGCAAACCTAGAATTTGGAAGTGGAAGAACAAATATTTACTTATGTATGATATTTTTTATAGCGAAAGTACCAGCAGAAATATAAACGGTTGTGCAATTATGCCAAACATGGCTGTACGCAAGCACACTAGATATTTCAAAGAAGAATAAAATAAAATAGAATAAAACATAACAAGATAAGAAGAGTACCTTTCAGGAATGAGATTAACGATTCGATAACCTCCATCCAATATATAGAAACTTTTGATTTATGAAACGAGTATTTTTCTAATAGTATAACGGAAACTAGTAAAACATCGCGATCTATGGCTTATTACATTTTGTGTGTATTTTACTTATCCTGTTTGTGCACTTATTCTGTTGTCCATTTACTACGTATCCATTCTGTGTGTGCATTTTACTTATTCCACTCCCAATTAATTCCAGCACATGTGCCTTTTTCTCCTATATTTCTTTATTCTTAGTTTCTGTGTGAATAATATGTCTTTTAAATATGTAAATAAAGAGTACCCAATATCCGGGAACATGTAGGCAATCGACCTCAGGACACGTCTAAGCCTCTGAGCCCCAGGTGAATTATCTGAGCCAAAGCAGAAATTGGTTGGAAGGGTTCTGAGTAGATCTTTTTCTATTTGCCGAGAAGCCATGGTTGAGTCATTGTTGGAAAGTTTCACTATCTCTTTATATGATATTTCTGAATCAGCTTTTCTTTCAGAGGCACCTATAGAAACAAATTTATAGAAACTTATAGAACAAGTTTAAATAAACCTAATTATATTATTTAAATTATATAATTATATAAACTATTATATAAAATTTATTATATAAAATTTGTAGAAACTATATAAACAAATTTATAGAAACCTATAGAAACTATAGAAACAAAATTATATAAGAATAACAACTTAAGGTATTAAGATGTTTTTATGCTAGCTACCCAAGACATGACCAGGTTATCTATCTTGGCTTCCCTCTAATTAGACACGACTCTCAAATTTTTGGCCAACTCCGTTGACTTTTGAATTAAAATCAACTTGGTGAAAGTGATGAAAAACTGAAGAGAAATGGCTAATTAGAATAAAGCCAAGACAAATAGTTTCTGTGAGAGGCGAAGCTGGCATAGCTTTTCGGAATTACATAAAAACAATTCGTTTCACTTGTTGATAGATAGTCTATAATACATTCTATGGTTTTCTATCTTCAAGAAAACCATAAGATAGTTATTTGTATAGCAATTATCCTATCAAAAGTTTATGTCTTTACGTTGCAGGCCCCTGAGACAAACAGAACCGCAGAGGCTCCTCCTCCACCCAATCAATTCAAAGCTCAACTCTTCACCTCTTTACTTTTTACATCAAACTCAAGTGTCCTTTAAATTCTTCCTTATGATTTCTTCTTACCCCCCAATCGGGGACCACCTGTTCTTCGTTTGGCCTTAGATGAATGGCCAAAAAGTCCAGTGAAAAAGTCCAATGAATAGCCAAAAATTACGGTGAAAAAGTCCGATGAATGGCCTAGAAACTTCAGGCCTATTTAATGCCCTTTAAAATAACGTTGATTTCTTTAATTCCATTACTCAAGTTAAAATGAAGAATTTTTTGTAAGGTTTATTGAACATCTCAAAGAAAAGACCAAAAATTAAGTCTAAAGAACAATTTTTCTTACTCAACTAAAGAACAAATTTGGAACTTAAAACGAAACAAAATATTGCTTTGTAGGTTGCAAAAGAAACAGCCAAACTAAGATAATAGCTCCAATAAACTGACTGGTCATATTTTCCAATATCTGTAGAATTATAATAACTAGCACTTTACTGAAAACTCAGTTTACTTCAGTTCTTTAGAAAAATAAGAGTTATATACCAAGAATTGTCGAGAGCTTTACCGGTATATGTAGAGTCTTATAAATTAGTGTTTTATTTTCTGTGGGTTCCTTACGGAAGTTTATCTCCCTATGAGAACATCCTTTTTTTCAGGGCAGTTTTGAGTTTTCAGTAAGGGCTGGTTTTTGGAATCCTATATCCCACTACTACAAATAAAAACTTACCACAGCACCAAGCCGCATGAAACCAACACAGATACGATCTGCCTCCATCCCAGTCTATTCAAAGTCTCCCTCTTTACACGTTCCCAAGAAGTTTCTATTTCCCTTTAGTCTTTATTTACTACATTCTCTCAACCCAAGCGTGAACGACCTGCTTTGCGTTTATCCATAGACAGTTGGCCGAAAGAGACAATTTTTAGCAATTTTTGACCTTTTCGGTTCTGGTTCATTAAAATTTTCTGACATGTTACGTGAACAGAGGTCATAGCTCTTAGGTGAAGTGATATTTACTTTATTTGACCTCAGTAAATTATTATAAATTGAGTTCAATCCAAATTCACCTGCATCTCTGTTTATGGAATTATTCTTGAATAAAAATTTTTTAATTTCGATTATTTCCCTGAAATTTTGCTTTAAACCTTGGTCCCTAGAAATCAAAGAAACATTTTCAAACAAAATAAAATGATTTGGAAAATTTCCATCATGAAAAGAGTATACATGGATCCACATAACATATACACATTGACGATATTAATCATATCGAACTTAGAGACATAACTTAAGACTTATTTGAACAAATCTTGGAAGAAAGAATTCTTCTTAACCTTGTCTCCTGACTTATATAAAATGGTAGCTGTCTTGAAAGGTGCGAATTTAAAGGCAAAACATACAGTGAGAAAGTTTACAGGCCATTTTCAAAATGTCCTAAGAGCGAAAAGTTTCATTGAAAATATTCCTTGAAAAATTAAAATTAGTCTCTCAAATTACAAATTGCACTTAGAAAAATTGAGGATCATAATCATTAGCCATTTAATGGGACCTCACTGGAATACTTTTTAGTTTACAAAGGTAGATGGCAGTGTAGTTTATATTTACTAATCTCATTATATGAAATTTTGTGTTTAAATTGATTATGTCCAAAATGAAAAAACGAAAAAAAAAAAATCATAAACAAAATATATTGCTGATTTAATTAAATGAACCATGGATCTGGTGAACAAAACTGTCCAGGATACGTGGTGTTTGTTTATGTGATTGAGTGAGGAGAACGTTATAGTCCTATCTCGGTATGGATATAAATATGGCTATACGGTTTGACAGCGAAATAGCGTTTTTTTTTTTTTTTTTTTTTTTCTTATTATTATTGTAGTAATCCGTTTTAGGTAATGTACTCATAAACTTAAGAAAAAGAGTAAATGATATGCTTTTGCATTAAATTCTCAAAAATTATCAAAAATTGAACACAGACAGACATGTTCAATTGAAGAACATGACACCATTTCACATTTTACATATCTGCATAACAGATACATTTCATAACATGACAGTTTTGCCAAAAAAAAAAAATAAATTCAACGACAAATAATCGATGCAATAAAATTAAAATAATGTAACTCTTATTTGAAACCAGGACAGAAAACCAGCACAAATGAATTAACTGAAACTGAGAAAAACTAATTACCGTATTGGTTTGGATTCGCTTTAACTGAAACTGATTAGTCCTGTTTTCTAGTTCTTGAAGGAGGGAAAATTAACGGTAATATTTTTAAACAGCAAAACTTTCCAAAACTCATTATTCGATTAAGACTTCATCAATTTGGAATCTTCTCAGCTCACATTAAGAATTTCTGATCAGTTGCCTTATGATGGAATGATCTTAATATCGTTAGCTTCTTTGTACAATACGAATCAATTTTAATTTAAGTTAACAATTTTGATCCTTTCCCGTTGTGCTTGCTTGGCAAAATGATCCTCTCTAAAAAGTTACTTTTATTTTTGAATTACTTGAAATTCGTCTTAGATTTATATTATTCTAGTACTAAATACTTTTTGTGTACCGTCATGAAACGAAACCTAGTTTGATCCAGGAGGCTGGTCAACCTCTTACATCCTCTTTAGAGCTTTATCAACCTATTTGCGTTTGATTTTAAATATTCACAATCCACCGTGAACGAAATCAACAGTGATTTTTCAGCTTTTTTTATTGGATTATCCCATTTGATTTTCCATACCTAGTCTTAACATTATTTAGTTTTACACTTTATCTATATTTTGGATGAATTTTCGTTTTTGTATCTTGACGTTGGCTTAGTTACGATTGTGGCCACTTTTCTTAACGTTCCTTTTTGTGTTCACCTTGAGACAAAATGTGAATTATACCCATCAGGGGCTTGTTATATTTAAATTTTACGCAACAGACGTGTCTGTAGACGGAAAAAATGGCAACTCTGGAACAAATGATATACACAAAAGGCATGTTTACCCATTCTGAAAAAAAAAATCTTAGTCACAAATGCATCGACAACTATGTTTCCAATTACTAACAGAAAACAGTTACTAACAACACTTGGTGAAATTCTATAACAGTTTGAAGAGTTGTTGGAAAAGATAATCAGCGGGATTTGATCACAAAATTCAATAAGTTGAAAAAAATAAAAATACAACTTGCATATTTAACTTGCATATATACTTGCATGTTTTGCATACTCGAGGCAACTTATCAATATTTTATATTTTACTTAAATTTAATCTAATTTAATCCAAATCAACATTTTTTTCAATTCTAATTTACACATCCTAATGTTATTGTAAATTCTGACAAACTTATACAATTGACACCCTTTTCCTGGCCACAACCAATTTAGGATAAACCTTATCTTTGTTAAAAAAAAGGAGGGGGGGAGCAAGAGCACCACCAGGAATTTTTTTCCTTTAATAAATAATGCGGACAACTTTTCTATTTTAAAGATTTCAATTGCATATCGAAGAAAATCCTGTGAGATTCGCTGCCGAAATTGACCGAGCCCTATCCAAGGCGCACGGGTTAAAACACAGCTTTGAATCATTTGAAAGACATGTTAGAACTTCTTCAAAATCAGAGTGCTTCTGAGGACATGCCTGTCTTTGTTATCCGTTCCCCAGCCGAAGTTCCCTGTATTCCAGTAGTTGCTTACTCCAGGATAGCTTCTAAGCTAAATGGAATTCAACAGACTCTTTCGCAAGTTAATGGGAAAATGTCAGCTTATGATCTGAGTTTCCCCAGCCTTCCGAGCATTGCTACTGGTAGTGACATAAGCAAAGCCACTGTTATTATCTCGAATGTACCGCATGATATCGATAATGCATCTAAACGGAAGGATAGAACTGACTGTATTTCTGGTCACGAGTGCATTGATACTGTGCGAGCCTCTGGTGATAAATTGATTGTAAAGATCGATAGCATGGCCGCTGCTGATTTTTGCAAATCTGCGTGCTCGGTTTTTCATGATTGTGAAGCAAAAATGGTAGAGAAAAAGTTTTTTGGTATCATGAAAGGCGTTGCACAAGATCTTGATCTTGCGCCTCTTAAAGCTTGCAGGGGTGTTCGAAACGCTTTGAGAATTGGGAGCTCAAATTGTGTGAAAATTACGTTCGAAGACGAAATTTCTCTTTCCTCGGCCCTTAAATCTGGACTGAAGATAGGCTATGAACTATTCGAGTGTATGAATATCGACGAATTCCTAGGAGCTGCAGGAAATGTCAATCGCCTGACCACCTTGCTGCAAAATGTCCCGATAAAAACTACAAATGCTCACGGTACTCTGGTCCCCATATGAACTCCAGTGACTCACCTTGCAATAACGCCCCAAAGTGTAAAAATTGTAGTGGAGATCATGTTGCTCACAGTTTTCGTTGCTCCAAACTAAAGGCTGTTGCTAATTCCAAAGTTCCACGACCTTCTCGCTTGCAATCATGAATGAGTATAAAGTCTCAATTTGCTCTTTCAATATCAATGGGACAAAGGATAAAGTGTTAAGCCTTGATGAGAAACTAGCTAATCATGTTGTTGTTCTCTTACAAGAACACCTGCTCCCAAGTTGCAGTGTAAACTTTCTAACGCGAAGTTCTCAACATGCTGTTTTCATCACGAATGCCCGACGTACCCTAGGCAGGCCTTCTGGCGGTCTTGCCTGTATAATTAAGCGATCTCTCCCTAGCTATTTGTCTCCTAGCTGCTACCAATCCTCTGAACACTATCATGCAATCCGGCTTGCAGACGTGGTCATAATCAACGCCTATTTGCCCCATGATAGAAGATCTGTTTCTTCCTTCTCCAGCTATGCGAATGCCTGCAATAAATTAAAGACGCTCATATCTGGTATTGAGCGTCTGGGATACAAGTGGGTGCTTATAGGCGACCTAAACTGTGACATCATTGTTTCCTCGACACGAAACGAAGCGCTTTTTCAGTGTCTACCCTCAGTATTTAAGGTCCTAACGAAAGACCTCAGTTTTACATATATCCACTGTAGTGATTCTGTCTCAAATTTAGACCACTGTATCTGCCATCATTCATTACAAACTTCAGCGGTACATGTTGATGAAGATGAGAGAGATTATGATCATTTACCTCTGTATTTTGATATTATGGTTACTTCTGACATATACTCGAACCAACCCTCAACGTCGCATAAGTGGTTTGAAAAACGTGATTGGTCTAGTGCGAACATACCTCTTTACCTTGCTGCACTTGGAGCTCTACTGTCCACCGTACGTGTCCCTTTCCATCTTCTTTGCACAAATACCTACCCTATTAGTGACAATGCTCGTGCTGATTTGAATCACTATTATCGTGACATTATCTTATGTATAAAGCAAGCTGAAGATGTGGCCATCCCGCTGATCCGTGTCAGACGGAATACCCAAAAACCAATTTGGAAGTGTGATCCTTTGCTGAAAAAAGTTAAGAATAAGGCCAAATTCTGGTTAAGAATCTGGTCTGCCTGTGGTCGACCTTCTTGGGGTACTGTGTTTGATTTAAAACAAAAGACGAAACTCCAATATAAGCGCCATTTTCGTGCCATTCGTTACTCTGGTGAAACTTTTCCGAAAAGTAATAGTGAGTGGCGAAAAGTGATAAATTCTGCCAAGTTTCCGGATGCAAGTTCTAGTGATATTATATCTCGTCCATCTTGGAGTGAACATTATTCAAAAATATTTTCGAATGTTAATTATGCAGTGCATAAGCGTTTCTCATGTTTGCTTGAAAAAAATTTGCTGTCACGTTTATGTCAGAGACATGTGATTCCAGTTGAAAAGTGGGCTATTGTTAAAGGTATTAAGGGTTTAAAATCCAAATCTTTGGATGTTGATTGGATTAGTGTTTTGAATCTTGTTCCGAATTCTTTTGAACTGGCATCTCATCTCCAACTGTTTTTTCAAATGTGTTTGAGTAGTTCGTGTGTGCCCGACTCGTTCTTATGCGGTAGCGTTACGTCACTTCTAAAAAAAGGAAAAGATCCGGTTTCTTGTAGTTCTTATAGGCCCATAACGGTAGCTTGTACTCTTAGCAAGCTTTTTGAACCCCTCCTACTACCATATATCACTAAGCTTGCTCTAAATGATGATAATCAATTTGGTTTTAGATCTGGGCTAGGCTGTCAGCATGCTCACCGTGCTTTGACTTCTTTATTCAAAGATGCCCATCGCACTCGTCGCGTACTTCATTTCACAACCCTAGACTTGTCTAAAGCATTTGACAGTATTTGTCATACTCAAGCATGGACAGCATTATGCCAGAGAGGAGTAAATCCGTCGGTAATTCACGTGCTTCGTTTTTGGTACTCGCATTCTTACCTTCGCCTTAAGTAATTAGATTATTCTTATTTTGGTCATATCCCTGTTCGTTGCGGTGTAAGACAAGGGGGAGTTCTTTCGCCGTATATTTTTAATGCTTGTATTGAAAATGTATAATCAAAAATATCAACTACGTGCCAACTAGGACCATCTGATATCTCATATCTGGCTTATACGGATGACCTTCTAATTAGTCAAACTGAGTCTGGTCTTGTCCGTTCAGTGAAGTCAGTTACTTCTGCTTTCCGTAAAATCGGCCTGTACCTAAATATTGAAAAGTGCGACTTTCTTGTTTTCAACGGTAATAATTGTTCAGAATCACTATACTGCGATGGTTTTAGAATTCCTCGTGTTAAATCGTTTCGTTGGCTTGGTATAACAGTTTGCGATTCTATGAATGCTCTCCGGTCTCGCGCTGTCGAAGACATTAGTGATAAGCTGAGGCTCGGTTACTCTAAGATTGTAGCAAATCGTGGACACTATAGGAGAAAAGCGCTAACTCGCCTTTACTCAAATTTTTGTGATCATTCTGTGCTCTTCTGTTCTGGTATTAGGCCACTTCTGTTGACTGGCGATCTAAAACGTATTCGCATAAATTATTACCGGTACTGTAAATTTCTTTTATACCTACCTCGTTCTTACCGGAATACAAAACTGGTTAAAAAGTATTGTGCGACAGATATTACTGGTGCTTTCAAAAAATTATCTGCGAAGCTAGCTATTGAAGCGCTTTATAGGCTAGGATGTTTTCATCGCCTTATCCGTCTTTTTTCGGTATGTGATTAAATTTGTTTCTTTTGTATTACTTTTGCTGTTTTTCTTTTGTATTTTACTCCACTTAACCTCTGTTTTGTGGAGTGGGTTATAAATAAATTATTATTATTATTATATAAGAAATACCAATATCTCATATGTATTTATATTGAATTTAACTTTACATAAATCAACTTGCCATTTTGTTTTTCCAATTCTTAATTTATGCATTCAAATGCAGCCGTAAACTCTCACAAACTAGTTAGATTGACGATTTTACTTTGTTTTGATTTTACTTTTACTTTGTCAAATTTTTGCTTTACTGTTGGTCAAATTTTGATTTATGATAAATCATCTTTGTGTTAAAAAATGGGGGATAGATATGGTCAAGAGCACCATCAGGACATTTGAGTCAAGTGCAATCAGGGGTTGTGTGTTTATCTTGATTTAAACGGGAGCATTTCTAATCTAACTCTTTTAATATACTTTTTAAAAGTCTTCTTGTTGGTATTTGTGCATTGGATATAGTACAAAGAGAATTAATTTATTAGGTAATTACGAATTAGGTTATTATGTATGGTAATTAGGATTGATGATTTTGGTTGAGTGGATGACAGAGGAATGGAATAGACAAATAGGTTGATGTTTCCGTATTGGATCTAAATTTTCTTTTGGAATTTTTGTAGATAATGGTTGGAATAATTGGAATTGAATTGAATATAAAAATTAGAATTGAAATTTAATGCAATGGTTTCACAAATCTAAATACTTCTTTTGAGTACCCTGTAATACATCTTGATTCATATAAATATGGTGCTATTAATTTCATGACTTTTCAAAGAATGATACCTCCATAATTAGTTTGAAGTTACCCTCCATCCAACAAAAATAAAGGTTGTTTAGGGAGCATAAGACTTCTTGCCATGAAGGAGAGCCCCTTCCTCCTCCTTCCGAAGAAGTGATCTGACATTAAGATCTAAAATTTTGAGAATAAGGGGATAAAGAGGATTCTTGTGAGTTTAATAACACCTAAAAGTACGCTGCATATTTATATTCAGATCAGATCTTTGACATGAAATGAGAAATTTTTCTTAAAGAGAGGGGGAAGGGTGTCTGGTGCCTACAAGATCCCAATTGGTTGACAGAAGTATCAAGGCGGCATGTGTTTTGAGGTTTTTTTTCTTAATTTGATTGGGAGCCTTCAGGCTAATGTTAAGAGTGGTACCCCCAAATCATCACATTTACATGTACAAGTCAATATTCATGTGCTTTCCAAGCCTCTTTTAAAAAATTTCCATTTGCGAGAATGTTAAACCTCATTGGCAAGAATGGGTGGACACTATAAAAAGATCCTTTTGAGGTTCAAATCATTTGAAATTAATAATTTTATTATTAGATTGATATTCGGATCGACTTTTCAGATCATAAGTGCTGCAAAATAAATGTAGGGTAAGATTCTGATCCCTCTTTTGTTTTTTTGGATACTACGTTTTTCTACTTGACTTTTTTTATTCTAACTTTGTTTTTTTTCTAGTTTAGTTTTTTTGCGTCATTTTGTTTGTTTTTCCTCTCTAATAAGCACGATAAGCCTAAAAGATGTGTCTGTGGAAATTTTCTTCTCTTTTTCTCTTTAACAGGCAAGTTCTTAACACAAAAATAAACTATACCAATGTTAACAATATTCACTTTGTTTATAAGGCTATCTCGTCTAATAACTATGCACAAGAAGGGAGAGGGGGATACAATTAGAGAAGAGGGTATGTCTTCCTGAAACTAGTTGGTACATTACTCGAGATTTTTGAGTAAACTACTAAAAATTCAAATGAAGGAAGTAAATAAAAGATATTTTCTTAATTAATTCTCCTCAAAAATTCTTAATCCTCCCCAGAGTCTACACTTTTGCACCTCTGTTTTCATGATATTTATGTGCTCTACTGTTAGATCATACTTCCGAAATCGTCAAAACTAAGATTACAAAAACTGAGAAAATATATCAGCAGTACCCAAATTAGAAAACTAAAAACCTTAGTTATGTCTTTCAAGCATATCTGCATACCTGATAGTCTCATCCAAACATGTGATCTCAGAATGTGAGGCAGTCCAGCCTCAAGCATAGCTTCCAATTTCTCACTACGTCGAAGTCTTTCTGTCATGTGAAGCCACTGAATTTCAGAATCGTTTTGGAACTCGAGAAAAGCTATCCACTTTAGCGTCAGTTGAGGGTCTGGCATCAGGATTTTCTTGTTAGATTCATTGTATTCTACCTCTTCTTCGTCTGTATCAAGAATAAAACCAAATTCATCAATCCTACAAAATAGAGGTCTGTTCATATTTACATAACAAGTTATGTTTTGTTTTGAGTTTTTTTTTAATTCGAAATTTTCATATCACAAATCTAGAATCACAACTAATATTTTAAGAAGTATTAATTACAGAAAATAATACAAACTGTTCCATTTGAAACGTAAGTACTGATCAAATTCACTTGATCAGTAACAGATTGAATGAACTTTTAGAGGTTTTGCGAATTCAGGATGCAAGAGTACGTTTGAAAATTAATGTTAAGAAGGTGAAAAGGTGATGTTGGGTATCCAAAAGATCAATTAAGTGGACAGCTTTGCCTAACTAGGCCGTATAGCAGTAAAGACAGCGATAGGAGTAGTGAAGATGTTAAAAGTAGAATAGCCAAGGCCCGGGGTGTTTTTCACAGTTGAGAAAAGTCTGGAAGAATAAGAATATAAGTCTGCAAACTAAGATTACAATATTAGAAGCTAGAGTGATGATATTAAGCATGGTTCTGAATTTGTGCGTTCCGAAAAACGAAGGATTTGCTAGATGGTTTCCAGAGAAAATGTCTACAAATTGTTTTGAGCACCTGACTGACTGACCAAATCTCAAACATTAAGCTGAATGAAAAATGTTATTTGATCCCGCTTTCTATGGTTATAATGAGAGGAAGATTCAGATAGCTAGGGCACAGTCTGCGTATGAAGGATGGCAGATTTCCAAAGACTGTCCTTGTCAGCCAACTGTCTAAGGCCACAAGAAAAGCAGGTTGTCCCCAAATGAAGTGGAAGGATGTTGTAAAGAAAGACTTAAGAGAAACAGTAACTTTCTCTGAGGGCGTAAAGAGGGAGGCTTTGAATAGGTTAGGAGAGAGAAAAGTGTATGTGGCTGCGTTGGACTCAAGTGGCTTGATCCTGCGGTGAGGTGTTAATAGTAGTAGTAGCAGTAAAGTCACTTGCATGCACAGACATTCTGAAAAATACAACCCATCATAGTCACGTAAAATTATGCTAACTGGACCAGAACCAGATATATTGAGGATATATTTTCCTTTAAATCACTATTTTGAAATAACTGAATTGTTATTTTAGTTTCACAATTCTAAGAGCTTATTTGTTCCAAGTTGTTATCTATTAATTTTTTTTCTACTCTTCATGAATAAAGTCAAGCTCATCCATTCCTTAAAATAATGAATAAATTGAGGGTTTGACATTAAAATTTATGTTACTAATCTTTGTTTCTTGAGGTTTTCAAAGGACAAACCCTGAAGATCACCAGAAGTCAACATATTCCCTTGCGTCACTGAGCTAAGAGCTAATTTATGACCTGGCAAAAAAATTGCTCCACAGAACTACAGACTCCACAAATATTTTGTTTACTGCTTCCAGCTTTTAAAGAAAAACTGAATACGGGAGACCTAACATAGAGGAGGCACTAAGCTATAGGGATTTCAATTTTAGTAACTGAGCACCATGAGACAATAATGTTGTGTCAAAACCAAAGGGCGTACATCACATTCTATGTGAAAAGAACTTGATCAAAAAATAGGGTAATATTATTCATAGGCTCATAGTCCCAAAAACTGGAAATTATCCTAGTATATCACGAATTCATCTTGCCCTAATAGTAGTCCTTATTTTTGGTTACCAAGCTTGTAATATATTGTATCATACATGACAAAAAATCATTGTCAGCCGAATGGGACACCAATGCATTAGTATACTTTTCTTTTAGAAAGTCATCAGACTATTTTCTTCTCAGACTAGAAAAGTGAGGCATTAAGAATTGTAGTCCTCTTTTACTGAGAGAAGAACAAACCAGCCAAATTCCCTTGCAGCCAAGTTATGGCTTATCTAGTTTTGATATCGTTCATTAAAGCAGCACAGCTAATACCAAAGCACACAAAAAATGGAGGGTTAGGGTATATTACGATAAAAAGGGCCCCCCTAGCAGAGTGGATGTCACGTCGAAGTTTAAATTGCATATCCTTTGGGACGAAGCTTCGAGTCGTGATGTAGAAAACCCTTTGGCTTGGGATGGGAGCCAGTGCTGTGACTCTGCTAAATCAACGACCATCATATGCAGATGGCAGAAGCCGAGCAGGCATTTCTCAACTCAACTCATAAGATAAGGTCTTTTTCAACTGACCATAAAACATTAGACTTACAACATCCTTAAATTCTTTAATAAGTGAACATGTCTAAAATTTCAACGGTACGGCCCCATCCCAATAACATTTTGACAGAAAAGATACTATCATCGTAATCATTTTATTTATAACCCCCATCACAAAAACCTGGACAGAAAGCCCAGAAAAAGACAGAGTAACAATCAAGAAAAACAAAACAGAAATAAAAACACAAAAAAAGAAATAAAAACACAATTTGATAAGTACAAACAAGGGGTAAACGCAAACGACCAAAGATGGGAAGACTTCTTAGCATTTGGTAGAAGAAATCACAAATACGCTTCTCAATAACCCCAGATGGGTTTACCAATTGATATTTTCTTTGCAGAAAAGAGTTACTTGTCCAAGTTGGAAGCTCCATTAAATACTTTGCAAATTTAAAGTAAAGTACATGAGCTTGCTTTCTCTTGCCACAATTAAGAAAAGACCACAGAGGAGCAAGGGCAAGTATGTGAGGAACTGTTAGGCTATTGTACAACTGAGAACGGTAAACTCTACATAGATACGAAACGTTTGAAGCCAGGGAGGCATACGCAGCCCGGATATTACTGACATAGTTTTGAATTGTCAGGTTTACCGTTTCTTTCAGGTTTGCTCCAATAGGCATGCCCAAGTAAGTAAGGCTGCTAGCAAAAAGAACCTCAGAGCCAGATAGACTTTGAATTTCTATTTCCAATATAGATGAATAATAGAACAACTGTTTTATCAGTATTAAAGCTCAAACCAATGGGTTCATACTCTTATTGGAGAAACTCAAAGGTTGAAGAGCATCCTTGAAAAGTGCAGGAAAGGTTTAGTAGGTCATCTGCAAACATAACTAACGAAAGATCAACTCCTTTGAAGATAAACGTACAGTTCAACTTATCCGAGCTCCAGTAAACAAAATTATTGAACAAAACTGTAGAAGTCAGAGCTCCTTGGCGTACACCTTTTAGAATCGGTAATAGTTGACTACCATCTTTAATTCCAGCCTTTAGATTTCTATACGTGCATCTTAAACAAGTAATTACCACAGCATCAGTACCTTTCAAAAGGGCGACAAGCAAAACCTACGAAAATACAAATTTCGTTCTCTATCTGACCTGAGTCTTCAAAAGGTGATTCCTTTTCTTTGTCATTGTTTATTTCTTAAATCTGTTTCTTTCTCTAATCCTTTAGTTTTGAATAGTCATTTCATATGTGAAGTTTCACCTATTGCTTTGTGACTTATTTATTTATTCAAATATTTCAACTCGTTCTAAATTCTAAAAATCTATAGATTGATTTAAAAGGAAAATCAGAGGCTTAATACCGGCCGGGATTTAAAACAAGAACTCTGACACACCAGGTCCAACTAAATATCAAAATTAATTAAGATCCGATCACCCACTCACAAGTTAAAAATATCTCATATTTTCTAATTTTTCCTCTCCCCCAGATGGTCTTATCAGGGAAAAAACTTTATCAAGTCAATTTGTGCAGGTCCCTGACATGCCTGCCAATTTTCATCGTCCTAGCACATCCAGAAACACCAAACTCGCCAAAGCAGTGGACCCCCTTAACTCCCCCAAAGAGAGCGGATCCAGTCCGGTTACGTATCTACGACATTTTATTATTCTACCCACCAAATTTCATCCCGATCTCTATATTCTCAGCATTTTCCAAGATTTCTGGTTTCCCCCTCCAACTCCCCCCAATATCACCAGATCTGGTTGGGATTTAAAATAAAAGTTCTGAGACATGAGTTTCTTTAAATATCAAATTTCATTAAGATCTGGTCAACCATTCTAAAGTTAAAAATACCTCAATTAGTCTAGTTTTCTGAATTAACACCCCCCAACTCCCCCAAAGAGAGCGGATCCGTTCCAATTATGTCAATCACGTATCTAGAACCTGTGCTTATTCTTTCCATCAAGTTTCATATCGATATCTCCACTCTAAGTGTTTTCCAAGATTTCCGGTTTCCAAGATTTTGTTTCCCCCCTCCCAACCCCCCGTGTTCCAGGATCCGATTCGAAATGAAAATGGAGCAACTGAGACATAAGATCTTTCTAAATATCAAGTTTCGTTAAGATCCGATCAACCATTCGGAAGATAAAGACACCTCAATTTTCACGTTATCCAAGATTTCCAGTTTTCCCCTCCAACTCCCCCCAATGTCACCGGATCTGGTCGTGATTTAAAATAAGAGCCCTGAAGAACAAGATCCTTCTACATATCAAATTTCATTAAGATCTGATCACCCGTTCGTAAGTTAAAAATGCCTTATATTTTCTAATTTTTCTCTATTCCCCCCCCCCCCATCTCCTCCGAAGAGTGCGGATCCAGTCCGTTTTATCAGTTACGTATCTTAAACTCGTGCTTATTCTTCCCACGAAGTTTCATCCTGATATCTCCACTCTAAGCATTTTCAAGATTTCGGCCCCCTCCCCAACTCCCCCCACTGACACTGGATCCGGTCGAGAATTAAATAAGAGATCTGAGTTACGAGGTCCTTCTAAATATAAAATTTAATTAGGCTCCCATCGCTCCTTCGTGAGTTAAAAATACCTCATTTTTTCTAGTTTTTCAGAATTAACCTTCCCCTAACTCCCCCACTGAGAGCGGATCTGTTCCGATTATGTCAATCACGTATTTAGGATTTGTGCTTATTTTTCACACCAAGTTTCCTCCTGATCCCTCCACTCTAAGCCTTTTCCAAGATTTCTGCCCCCCCCCAAACTCACTCCAATGACACTGGATACGGTCGGGATTTAAAATAAGATATCTGAGTTACGAGGTCCTTCTAAATATGAAATTTCATTAAGATCCGAGCAATCCTTTGTACGTTAGAAATACCTCACTTTTTCTAATTTTTCAGAATTAACCCTCCCCCCAACTCCCCCAAAGAGAGCGGATCCGTTCTGGTTATGTCAATCACGAATCTAAGACTTGTGCTTAGTTTTCCACCTAGTTTCATCCCAATCCCTCCACTCTAAGCGTTTTCCAAGATATTTGGTTTCCCCTTCAACTCCCACCAATGTAACCGGATCCGGTCGGGACTTAAAATAAGAGCTCTGAGACATAATATTCTTCTAAATATCACACTTCATTAAGATCCAATCACCTGTTCGTAAGTTAAAATACCTATTTTTTCAGAATTAACCGTCCCCCCACTCCTCCCTCCAGAAAGTTGAATCGGGGAAACGACTATTTCTAATTTAATCTTGTCTGGTCCCCGATACGCCTGCCAAATTTTATCATCCTAACTTATCTTGAAGTGTCTAAACTAGCAAAACCAGGACAGACAGACCGACAGAATTTGCGATGGCTATATGTCACTTGGTTAATACCAAGTGCCATAAAAAGCAGAATATTATCTTACCATAGGGTAAAAACAGGGAACAGCCACAACTCATTTGCTTGGAAAATTCTTGTGCCAGACAAATGAAACTTGTAAAACATGAAAGATTCTTTCAATACAGGCTTATAGTTTGCAGATATATACATGATAGAAATCATTTTAAGAGGCTTCACATTCTGCAGAGGAGGCAAGTCCATCAAAACCTTCCAAAAATACAAGTATGGGGAACATCTTGGTGATAAGGCGAGACCTGAACGACTCTATATACACACATGCATGAATCTCACTGCTCTAAATCTTGAAACAAAAGCTGAAGCTTGGCTTACAGCCTGCTTCCCACCAACTACGAAGCTTGCCAAGATGGTTCACAGGACTTGAGATAGACCTTAACCAGGCGTTTTCTTTCTTATTGAAAAAACTGTATTTAGCCAAATTTAAACATTTATTTCCCAAGGCATAAATGTAACTTAGTATACTTTTTGATATATATATATATATATATATATATATATATATATATATATATATATATATATATATATATATATATATATATATATATATATATATATATATATATATATATATCTAACTTAGGACTGACTCTATAGATATTTTTAGAGAGTTATAGTATGTTACTTATTTAGGATTATCGTTCATGTTATTAGGAGAATATATTTATTTTCTGTATATGCCACAGGGCCTGCAGGCTTTAGACGGATAAATCATTATTAAAATGATCAATTTCCAAAAAAAAATTTGAGCCCTACATGAAAAAAGGAACTAAATGTGGCAAGTCGAAAATACCTTCCCCGGTTCTGGTTTGAGCTGTAAAACTATTCCTAAAGTATCATTCCCATGGCAGAAAAATTTATCAAGGTGTGATAAGTCACTACTCTCCATTTTCACGAAACTCAGTAGCTTAATTGAAAAAAAGCAGACGCATAAAGGAACATTAAAACGTGTTTTCCTGAAGCCAGAATCACTCTTAAAGTCTTTTCTTTACACAGACACGTCATACCTACTACGATCTTTAACCTACAGTGTACACTAGGCAGCACAATAGTGCTGTCTAGTGTAAAAAATATTTCCTTTCTTTCCCCAAGCCAATTCCTATGTCGAGAAACTATATATGTCGGCAATTCATAGAAAGAGCTGTCGGAATTCAAGTTCAAGTATTATTTATTTTCATAAAATAACAATAACAAAACAATATCCCAAAGGGCTCAATGGCCCGTTATTTGGGAAACGGCATACAATAAATAAAGAATCATAAAACTTGTCATAAACAAACTAACCAACATCTAAATATAAATATATAAGGAAAATAAATCAACTCACAGGGCAGTCCCCACGAAACAGCAACCCTCACATCACCCAACATTAAAATTATCGCGTCATCAAGGACACAGCACCAACAAAACAACAACCCAAAAAAGAACAAAAAATAATAAATGAGCCATAAGAGACATTTAATAAGAAGCCTTTAATAAGAAACTTTTCATGTTTCTCTTAAAGGAGCCAAGTGTTCGTGACTGCTGGATCTCAGCGGGAACCAAGTTCCAAGCACGCCCCACAGTCACAGCCGGGCCGAAGTCTGAACAAACCGAGGGACAAGCTGGAATCATCACATCCTACCGGTTACGAACCATATTCAAATTTACTTCCCCTACTAATATTCAAATTACTAACCCCCATTCAAATTACTAACCCCCAGGAATCCCACATATCGATCCGGGAAACGACTTATGGAGCCTTTTGGTGTATGAAGCTCAGTAATTGCGGGGCAGCTCACACCTTTACGAGAAACAATAAGAAGGTAGGACTTTTTACATTTAAATTTGGTTGATTTATGTCAAACCAAAAGAGTATTTTCTCAGTCATTGCTTGAAGCTCTAGAGTAAGGGATGATTCATCTTCAGAAGGGACTCGTTCAATCAGAAATTGAATTTTGGTGCCCTTTGTAAGAGTCAAAAGCGATTTGAGGGCAATCAGCCCCCCCTCACACACCTTCTTTCCCAAAATATATCTGATAAAAATTTTGGGATAGCCATCTTGGTCACCATAGTTAAAAGGTCCAATAACTATGCCTCTTGGGATGACCCCCCTCCGACACACCCCTTGAAGCCAGGGCTGTAACTCATTGTTTACGGTGAGTATTTGTTATTGGAAAGGGGGGGCATGTTTGACCTTTGGCATGTTAGGGGGGCTCGTCCAATGAGGCCAAGGGCATTCAGATGTAGGTTTCTGGGAATGATAAGAGGTGTTGAACTAAATAAAAACAGACCATGTAAATACGGGTTGTCAAACGGGCGTACATCAGAAATGACTTAAGGTATTGAGTTGGAACTTTCAGGGAATTATGAAAGGGATGATCAATTAATCAAAAGCAATATGTGCACGTCATTACTACTACTACCAGTGACTTATTTATGATTTCCATTCGGGGGAGGGGAGTACCAGCTAAAAGCTATCAGAAATCCAAGAAATTTCCAGTACAAAGTATATTACTGTCATAGTCCCCTTTTTGAGATTACTGGTTAGTATTCTGCTCAAAAAAGATAAAATAATAAGCTCAACTTACCAAATTTAAAGGCCTAGTCTTGATAACCCTTCAATCAGATACAAAATGACATAATTACTGCAGATACTCTAAATTTTTTAACCCGTCTTCAGTTACAAAAGTGAAGGAGCTTTTGCTTTTTCTTTGGAATGCGGCAGAAAGGATGGCAATGATTCAGTTCGCTCAGAGGAAGTATGAAAAACAAACTTCTTGCAAGTATACATATAGCATTTGAATTAAGTCCAGTCTGGAGCCCTTCACCAATGATGGTTTCGACATCGCAAAGCACAATGCATGTAAATGAAAAGTGGATACTGCTTTCGTATTTCTGCTTGAATACCCTTGTTCAAACTGGACACAATACTACCTCCATCAAAGCTGATTTCAACTAACTCATCCATGTTTAATGGATATTATCCATCTCTAAGCGAAGTCTAATGATATAGTTAGGAAAACCTAGGTCCATTAAGCAATTTGCAGTGTTGAAGCACAAAAAATCTTCTGTTTGATGATCGTCATAAAAGCAGACGATAAGAACGAGCTGTTCTTTTGAGGTTACAACACTCGTCCCATTGGCATATAAAAAAAAACAATTCACATATTTTTTTTATACAAAATCGTGTCCCTGACTGACATTGCCTACACTATTGATGACATTGTTCTGCACTGGATAAGATATATATTCTATGTTTTTAGCGGAGGATTCATAACATTCCCACAAATTTTTAACTTCATAGCTGCATCATTGTCAGCCATATTTTCAAGAGCGGATAGGAGAACTGATCTTAAAGTTGCCGTTTTCCTTTCTTTGCAGGCCTTAGGAGAAAAGGCTTTGTTCAAAAACCGGTGTAACGAACCAAGGCCTCAGAAGATAGGGGATAAAAAGTAACTATTGTTATCCAACGTCCTGTTCTTGCGTGCCTTGGCTTGCAAACAATCCTCTTCCCTTATTCTACAAGAAATTTGTGGCACATATTGTTGGTGAAATCGAGCAACAATTGTTCGAGCTGTTTTTGATTTTTTTTTTTTTTTTTTTTTTAGTTTGAGTTATAAGATTAGAAAGTTGATAAGGCAGCCACCATAACTCTAGTTTGTGTCTGGGTTCAGTTCAATTCATCTTTCCCATGACATTCAACAGCCATCCCCCTTTCTAAGGAGTTTCAAAATGTGGAAAAAAGACCAGTTTGACGAGTACTTTCTACCCTTGCCTCAACAAGTGGAATAGTAGGAGACAAAAAGAGACTGTTGACAGTTTCGTTTCCCCATTATGAGTTCAGTCAATGTATTTTCTTCTTTAAATATCACTAAGTGACTTTTTTTAATATCACAGAATCACGTCAAACAAAGCTTGCATAGCTTTCAACCTGATAAATGCAATCACAATAAGTATAAAATAAGAGTTGTAAGGGACTCGAGCAAAGTGATGGAATGACTAAGGGATGTGACAAATCTCCAGCTTAGGGAGTGAGAATGAACAGGAGAGATGAATAAAATCGAAAAAAGAGTAGCACTTTCCAATATATTACCAAAGAATACAATGAAAAACCAAGGACTCTGTCGAGAGCAAGAAATTAAAATCTTAAAACAAATTTCTTTGGCATTTTTTAGGGGGAGGGGCAGGCCCCTTATCCCTCCCCCTAAACACACCACAGACTCAACTACTATTACTACTACTACTGCTACTACTATCACCACCAGAACTACTACTACTACTGCTACAACTACTACTACTACTGCTACAACTACCACTTCTATTGTGACCTCTACTAAGGCTAAGGATATTGAGTTGAAAATTTTGGGGGAATATTGAGGGGGAGGTGGAACTAAATAAAAACACATCATATGCATACTGGTTGTCAAAAAGGCACTTTAGAAATATCTAAGGAGTGACTTAGCGTATCAAGTTGAAACTTTCAGGGCATGATGAGAGGGATGCTCAAATGACCAAAAGGCAATATGTGAATACTGCTAATAATACTACTGCTAACGTTCTTATTGCTGCTACTAATACAACACTATTATGACTCCTACTACACAAAGGCTATGGGGATCAAGAAGAAAATCCCAAGGAATATTGAGGGAAAATTGAACTAAATCAAGACACACTCTGTCTATGCAGGTTTTCAAAGGGGCTTATCTCAGGAATATCATTGAGTATTAGGTTGGAAATTTCAAGGAATTATGTGGGGGATGTTTAATTGACCAAAAAAGGGAATATGTACATAATGGTTCTACTACTGATACTACTACTAGAGCTACTACTGTTATTCCTACTAATGCTACTACTGCTACTACCACTATCTTTTTACTTGTACTTGCTGCGACACCAGACGTGAATACATCACCTGGTATCTAGAAGACACATTATGATTGACTCACATTTGTTGCAATCTTGTGCCAATTCTTCAGAAAACTGGAACCAGCATATCTCCCACATTCTGCCAAACTTCTGAAGTCCACCAATCACATCAAGGTTGTTTCTGACAGTTGTCCACCAATTTTT
Source organism: Artemia franciscana (assembly GCF_032884065.1). NCBI lineage: Eukaryota > Metazoa > Arthropoda > Branchiopoda > Anostraca > Artemiidae > Artemia > Artemia franciscana. The sequence continues at coordinate 1,381,662 of NW_027062693.1, forward strand.
CAATTGATGCTCCAGGTATCTGTGCCAATCTGACAGAGGAACAGCTAGAAGCACTTGCCTGATGATTCAATCATTGTCTTCTCAGGACATGGCCAAGCTAATGCAGTCTTCTCTGCTGAACGATAGTGGCTTTGGGCAGGGTGTTACAGCAATGGTTATGCACATCAGCATCTGAGATTCAGTTGGAGTATCAAATCCTTGGGATTTTTTGTAAACAGCGGTGGTCAAAAATCACACATCATGCAGATGAAGTACCTTCAATGGCCAGGTCTCAACTGCATAGAATAGAACTGACCTAACTACCACTTTATAGACTCTAATGTTTGTCTACAAACTGATCTCCTATTGGTTCAACAAATGGCAGTGAAGTTGAAAGAATATACCTCAGGCTTTGTTGGTTTTGTTCTATACGTCAAGGTCAAAGTCTCCACAAGAGTCTATTAGTGATACTGCAACTATTACTACTACCACTACAACTACTACTTCTACTGGGACTAGGCTACCACTAAGACTAAGGGTATAAAGGTGAAAATTTCAGGAAATATTGGGGTGGAATTTGAACTGAATTAAAACACACTATCTGCATCCAGGCTGTCAAAATGCATAACGGCAAGATCTTAAAAATAGCTTAAAAATATGAACTTGTAACTTACAGGGCTTGTTTTGGGATATAGAACTAACCAACAGGCAAAATCTCCATGCTCCTACTACTATTGCTGCTAAAACAATAGGTATTGGGGTGAAAACTTCTGGGAATGTTGAGCTAAATCAAAACACACTATGTACATGCATGTTGTTCAAAGAATCTATCAGAAATGTCCCAAGGACTGTACTAAACAAAAAGCACTGTTTTTACTACCACTACTACTACCACAACAACAGCAACTAATGACACTAATTGTGTTACAGTGAAACCTTTGGAAAATGTTTTGGGGATCTTCAACTAAATTAAAACACTATATGCATGAAGGTTCTCAAAATAGATTATAAGCAAAATCTTAGAAACAGCTTGTAGTGTTAAGTTGAAACTTTGAGGGCATCTGAGCAGAAAAATTGAAATAATTAAAAGGCATTCTGTGCATGTTACCACTATTGTTATGATTAATAATGCTACAATTCTGGATTTTATTGTTGCTGATAGACTATTAATAGACATCAGTTAAGGATGTTAATGGATACTGTTATGAGTGATAGGCATAAATTAATGATTTCCCTTGGACTGAGTGACCAAATATAACATTCCCGTATATTCACAGTAAAGGGAAAAAAAAAATCAGATTTTACCCTGGAAATTAATACCTGCAAATCAAAGTTTCTTCTCTGCAGCTGAACTTAAGACAAAAATTAGAATATGGTGTTCATGCTGAAAAAGACAGAGAGTAATAAGAATAAGAAAAACAATGTCATTGCTTATGGTATACCACCCTCCCAGGATGACAGCAGAGCTATTCTTCTGATCCTAGAGAATGATTTTGGTATAAAATGTGACTCAATAGCCAATGTACAAAGACTCCTGCCTCACACCACAGAGGGATCCATGGTGCAGCCATCAGGTAGCCGCCAACCATCAGTCATATTCACGGTTAGTTCCTTTGCATTGAAAAAGCAAATTCTGCAGAAATTTTTTGAGAAGAAAAGTGAAATACAATTTAGAAACAATGCATCAAAGGAAGACTGTGCCTGCCAGAAAACACTTGAAGAAGAGCTTAAAGCCAGAACTGATGCAGGGGAGATAAATCTAGCCATTCATGGCTTTCATATTGTGACAAAAAAGAACCAAGCCATAGGGAAGTACCCCAATCCCAGTTGGTGCCCATGCAGCACTAAACCTGCATAATGGGGGACTTGTATATAGTGTTATAAATAAAGTGTCTACTTACAGTGAGAATAGTATAGTATCTCAAGTGATGATGAGTTATCCCCAACTGCAATGGATACATCCTAGACATTCAGAAACATCAGTCCTAGTACCATGTCTGAAAAAACTCAGTTGGATGCTACCCCCTTTGATCTGATCAAAGAGGATCAGCTGGAACCAGGTACAAAGAGGAGTCAACATTTAAGTCCAGACTTTTCTGTTTTCCTATCTAATGGTGACCAACTAACAATCAAATTACAGGAACTTAGGAGCCTGTTGTACCAAAAGGACTATGACCTGGTTTTATTAACAGAAGTGTGTCCTATGAATCCAAGAACAAGGCTAGAAGATTCTTATATTAATATGCCTGGTTACCAAGTAGTTACTAATCTTTCTTGTACAGGATGCAAAAGCAGTGTTCTGGCTTTGATCAAAAATACACATGCAGTATATGGGCTGAGTAGTGAGACAAATTCAGCCCCTACTGAATCTATATGGTTTGACTTTACTGGTGAAGACCAGCACCAATGCTCTCTCAGAGTTGGTTGTACCTATTGAAGCCTGTTTTCACTCTCAGCCATTGAGACTGAGGACACTTTCATTAATGTTCCATCCAGCTATTGAAAACTTTACAGACGATTTTATTATTGGAGGTGACTTTAATTTCCTTGAACTGATCTGGGAGGATGGGTATCCTTACTACTCGACTACCAATAGCCCCATTAAAGCCAGAACATTCATTGATATTTTACACAACCTTTCTGCCTACCAACTAATTGAACAACCCACTTGGTTTTGCCAATCCCAACAATCCACAGTATTCGATCTGATGTTTGTAAACCGAAATGATACAATTCACAAGGTAAACTATCTCCCACCAGTCAGAAAAAGCAACCATCTTGCCATAGAAATAACCACCTATAGATGTCCAATGAAAAGTAAATGCAAAAGATAGGTTTACACAAAGTACAAGACAATTAGAAGGGAGCTAAAACTCATGAACTAGGATGAGCTACATCAGGGCAATGTCAATGACCAGTGGGAGAAATTCCTGGCAGCTATCACCAAGATTCAGAGTAGAAACACAACAGAAAAACTGGTTCCCATACCAAAGACATTACTGTCTTAAAAGGAAAAGAAATCGAAAACTGCACCACTGGAAGAAAAGGGACAAGCCTGGTCACTATGAAAGGTATGTCCAAGCTTGGAACAGGCAACAAAATTTAACAAAACAACAGTACCAAAATTTCGACCTTGGGCTTGCCAATGACCGCAAGAGTAACCCAAATAAGTTTTGAAATTGATTGTCCAGCAAAGACCATGCAAGGCGCTGTGTTAAACACCTCACTATTAATGATGGAAGAAAAGTGATTGACTGAAATCCAGAAATTAACAACCTTACTAAATAACCACTTCACTTCCATCTTTACAGCAGAAACAGATAGTGAGCCTCCACCCCTTCCTAAATACAAAAGCCTTCTCCCATGAGTATGGGTGTTATTACTGTACCTATGGTGGAAAAGAGGCTAAAAAACCTTGATACCAGCAAAGCAGCTAGTCCCAATGGAATCCACCCAAGATTGTTCAAGGAAATAGCCTCCAAGGTTTCCATGCTTTCTGCCATCTGTTTCAGTTTTCTCCCAACAGCAGAGTTGTTCCCTCACAATGGAAGACTGTTTGTATTACACCCATATTCAGAAAGGGGGACAAATCTAAAGCAGAAAACTACAGACCTATAAGCCTGACAATTGCTGTTGCTAAGGTTTTAGAGAGAGTTGTTAACAATGCACTTCTCAAGCATCTTGTTTCCAACAACATTATCTTAGAGAAACACCATGGTTTTCTTCCTGGGAAGTCATTTGAAACCAACCTACTAACAAATTATGAGCTAATTACTCAGGTTCTTGGCAGAGGATTTCCTGTCAACCTAATTCTGCTAAACATTGCCAAAGGCTTCAACAAAGTCCCTCACAGTTGTTTGCACTCCAAACGTACAGCTGAGGGCATCAACAAAGAGCTAGCTGAATGGCTAATGGCCTTCCTTGGTGACAGAATGCAAAAGGTTTGTCTCTTTACCACAGACAGAGAAGGCCTATTCAACACCTTGCCAAGTTCTGATTGATGTCCCTCAAGGAGCTGTCCTTGGACCAACCTTATTCCTCATCTACATCAATGACCTGGTAGCTGAAACAAAAAACCCCAGACTCTTTATGCTGACAACTCCAAGCTATTTGGTACTGCAGACAACAGTAACCTACAAGCCAATCTTAACCAAATTCAATCATGGGCAGATAAGTGGCTTCTGTCCTTTGACATCTCAAAGTGCATAACTCTTCATTTTGGTCATGGTAATCTGCAGTACCAGTAAACTATATATGACAGCAAAACATCATTGATAGTCTTGTTTCGTACTTTTAGTAGTGGCAGAGACCTAGGAGTCCCATTGGATGACAGTTTAAAATTCCATGAACAAACTGACCAAGTGGTTTTGAAAGCAAACGCAAATCTAGGACTCTGGGAAAGAACCATGAGCAGTCAATCCTCCACAATTTTTCTGAAACTATATAAAGCTCTGGTCAGGCCAATCCTAGATTTTGGATGATGTCTTGCTGGTCCTTTCTACAAGAGCAACATCCAGCTCATTGACGGTGTCCAAAAGAGAACCACCATATGCATCAACAGCAAATGCAGTCAGCCCTATTGCAGTACATTACAATCTGCTAACCTGCCAATACTTGTCTTTTAGCTAAAGCATAATGAAATGATACTCATCTACAGGTACCTCTAGCAAGCAGACCAGAAGCTGTTCAACTTCTCTTCCCACAAAAGACAAACATGAGGACTTTCCAAAAAGCTGTTCAAATCCACCATCAATACCAAAAGGTCCAAATAGATTTTTTCAGCCAATGACTGGTGAACAATTAGAGCCAACTAAGCAAGAGACAATATCTGCAACCTCACCTGAGAAAATCAAAAAGGCTTGACAAGGAATGGGAGGCCAAAACATGGAGATTTCCATGGGAAAACCCCTCCAAGCCCTCACTACCATAGCACTCTTGGAAGACAATAGAGAGAAAGCTTGGAGAATGATGTGGCTTGTCATTCCCAACCACCTTGCACACTCAATCTGAAGTTGCTGTTGTGTGGTGGTGCCAGCTCTAAATTGCTGGAGAATGGTTCTTGAACCACACCTACCATGTGATCAGCATTACTGAGTGGGCTTAAATTGTATCTCTCCAGCACTCTCCAGTTCTGATGTTTTGTTGCTTGACCTTAACACAACAACAAGATCTAATGCCATGATCAACTAAAGAGCATCACAGTCCTTGCCACTATTTTACCCTGAAGTGTGAATTAAGGTAATTAAGGTATTTTGAACTGAATCAAAACAATGAGCAATAAAAAAAATTCAAAGCATTTCTACCCTGTTTTCAGTTTATTCTGTTAGGCTGCTTAAAAGCTGCTGTTTTACCTATGTATTGAAAAATATCAGCCCACAAAAGAAACATGGCAGATGAAAAAATGGAGGAATTGTGTTGAATTTTTTATCTTACTTGTGACACATCAATGCTTATAGATTATATAACTTTGACAAAATAGATCTTATAACAAAATATTGTGTTTGAAACTGATGTTTTAACCCTTTTTATATAAACAAAAAAAAATACAAAGAAACTATCAATTTCATGGGTCAAAAAAGGGCTTAAAACTGAATTTGCAAGTAAAGCAATTATTATATTCAGATAGAACATAAGAAATAGCATAAAAGTGGTATGTTTACCACTGAATAGTAAAAATGTGGTATGTCTACTTTATGTGCAGGTTAATGAT